>NW_023503306.1:0-135326 GCF_014529535.1 Bradysia coprophila
TCATCACAGCGATGGAGCGACATTTTTTAATATGTTTTTTCATTCAACTATTAAGAAAATGTATGCTACGCCTATGCTTTGGAACTAAATTCGAAATTATTGCCTTTACGTGTAGCGTCAATTTTTTAAATTGTTGTCTTAATGTTTCAGTCTTGATCCATTTTTCAAAATAAAATTCATCACAGCGATGGAGCGACATTTTTTTATATGTTTTTTCATTCAACTATTAAGAAAATGTATGCTACGCCTATGCTTGGGAACAAAATTCGAAATTATTGCCTTTACGTGTAGCGTCAATTTTTTAAATTGTTGTCTTAATGTTTCAGTCTTGATCCATTTTACAAAAAAAAATTGATCACAGCGATGGAGCGACATTTTTTAATATGTTTTTTCATTCAACTATTAAGAAAATGTATGCTACGCCTATGCTTTGAACTAAATTCGAATTATTGCCTTTACGTGTTAGCGTCAATTTTTTAAATTGTTGTCTTAATGTTTCCAGTCTTGATCCATTTTTCAAAATAAAATTCATCACAGCGATGGAGCGACATTTTTTATATGTTTTTTCATTCAACTATTAAGAAAATGTATGCTAGCCTATGCTTTGGAACTAAATTCGAAATTATTGCTTTTACGTGTAGCGTCAATTTTTTAAATTGTTGTCTTAATGTTTCAGTCTTGATCCATTTTACAAAATAAAATTCATCACAGCGATTGGGCGACATTTTTTAATATGTTTTTCATTCAACTATTAAGAAAATGTATGCTACGCCTATGCTTTGGAACTAAATTCGAAATTATTGCCTTTAGTGTAGCGTCAATTTTTTAAATTGTTGTCTTAATGTTTCAGTCTTGATCCATTTTTCAAAATAAAATTCATCACAGCGATGGAGCGACATTTTTTTATATGTTTTTTCATTCAACTATTAAGAAAATGTATGCTACGCCTATGCTTTGGAACTAAATTCGAAATTATTGCCTTTACGTGTAGCGTCAATTTTTTAAATTGTTGTCTTAATGTTTCAGTCTTGATCCATTTTACAAAAAAAAAATTGATCACAGCGATGGAGCGACATTTTTTAATATGTTTTTTCATTCAACTATTAAGAAAATGTATGCTACGCCTATGCTTTGGAACTAAATTCGAAATTATTGCCTTTACGTGTAGCGTCAATTTTTTAAATTGTTGTCTTAATGTTTCAGTCTTGATCCATTTTACAAAATAAAATTCATCACAGCGATGGAACGACATTTTTTAATATGTTTTTTCATTCAACTATTAAGAAAATGTATGCTACGCCTATGCTTTGGAACTAAATTCGAAATTATTGCCTTTACGTGTAGCCGTCAATTTTTTAAATTGTTGTCTTAATGTTTCAGTCTTGATCCATTTTTCAAAATAAAATTCATCACAGCGATGGAGCGACATTTTTTTATATGTTTTTTCATTCAACTATTAAGAAAATGTATGCTACGCCTATGCTTGGGAACAAAATTCGAAATTATTGCCTTTACGTGTAGCGTCAATTTTTTAAATTGTTGTCTTAATGTTTCAGTCTTGATCCATTTTACAAAATAAAATTCATCACAGCGATGGAACGACATTTTTTAATATGTTTTTTCATTCAACTATTAAGAAAATGTATGCTACGCTATGCTTTGGAACTAAATTCGAAATTATTGCCTTTACGTGTAGCGTCAATTTTTTAAATTGTTGTCTTAATGTTTCAGTCTTGATCCATTTTTCAAAATAAAATTCATCACAGCGATGGAGCGACATTTTTTTATATGTTTTTTCATTCAACTATTAAGAAAATGTATGCTACGCCTATGCTTTGGAACTAAATTCGAAATTATTGCCTTTACGTGTAGCGTCAATTTTTTAAATTGTTGTCTTAATGTTTCAGTCTTGATCCATTTTACAAAATAAAATTCATCACAGCGATGGAGCGACATTTTTTAATATGTTTTTTCATTCAACTATTAAGAAAATGTATGCTACGCCTATGCTTTGGAACTAAATTCGAAATTATTGCCTTTACGTGTAGCGTCAATTTTTTAAATTGTTGTCTTAATGTTTCAGTCTTGATCCATTTTTCAAAATAAAATTCATCACAGCGATGGAGCGACATTTTTTAATATGTTTTTTCATTCAACTATTAAGAAAATGTATGCTACGCCTATGCTTTGGAACTAAATTCGAAATTATTGCCTTTACGTGTAGCGTCAATTTTTTAAATTGTTGTCTTAATGTTTCAGTCTTGATCCATTTTTCAAAATAAAATTCATCACAGCGATGGAGCGACATTTTTTAATATGTTTTTTCATTCAACTATTAAGAAAATGTATGCTACGCCTATGCTTTGGAACTAAATTCGAAATTATTGCCTTTACGTGTAGCGTCAATTTTTTAAATTGTTGTCTTAATGTTTCAGTCTTGATCCATTTTACAAAATAAAATTCATCACAGCGATGGAGCGACATTTTTTAATATGTTTTTTCATTCAACTATTAAGAAAATGTATGCTACGCCTATGCTTTGGAACTAAATTCGAAATTATTGCCTTTACGTGTAGCGTCAATTTTTTAAATTCTTGTCTTAATGTTTCAGTCTTGATCCGTTTTACAAAATAAAATTCATCACAGCGATGGAGCGACATTTTTTAATATGTTTTTTCATTCAACTATTAAGAAAATGTATGCTATGCCTATGCTTTGGAACTAAATTCGAAATTATTGCCTTTACGTGTACTTTTATCCAACGGCTCAATAGAACAATCTGACAAATTAAAATGAAAAATCGTATATTTAAATGTGAGTGACAGCTTCTTGTACAGACGGTTAAAAAGGACACTTGATGTAACGGTACTCATACCGTCAAAAGTGAAAGCAAAGGTGACATTTACGTGTTAGTGGTGAGTGAATTTTTGGACTGAGTTGTTTACGTTTTGCTAAGTTCTTTGCGTTTTTGCATAGACTGCAAGTAACTCTCGTACGTTGCGTCTGGGATTTTTCAAGGCAACACCTCATGTGTCTTTGCTTTTCCATTAAATAATGGAGATTTCTCAGTAAACTTCAAACCACTCGATCAAACTTGAAGTCTTACAGCTGTCTTGGGAACGAATGTGATGGAAGCAACTGACGATGGGCAGTCCTACACTGTCCTGTGACCACCATCACATTCGGAGGTCGAAACGGCAATTCTCTCTTCACTTAACGTGACTTATGTGGGAAAGGTAAGAGTAACGATACTCTGTTAGAGTCTACTGGATTCTCATTCTGTTTTAATTTTAGCTTTAACTTTGCTAGGCATTTCAGTTAAGTGTGTTCCCAGAATCCATTGAAGCGAATGAATGGATTAACAGGCTGCATATGTCGCCAGCTGCTGGTACCCAGGATGGCAGTGGCAACTGAAACGATCCTCAGACCTTTGAGACCATCTAGACCCCCTAAACCCCACTACGACAGGTAAATAAACCTGACGTTGCTAATGTTGAACTGCGTCACCTATTCCTCTTTTGAGGTTTTTGCTGCATTGTCATATTGGCCGATCACTTCAATATCTCGTGATGGTTTGAGCGGCGTGTAACTTATCTGGTAAAGATAATTTCGTTGATAGATTTGAACAACAAATCGTTAAGATAACAGTAAAGTGACGATTTTTTTTTTGTTAAATGTCTCTGGAATTGGACCGTCTTTCCGTTACATCAATGTTTCATACAAAGTATTTACTCTGTGTAGTTTATTGTTTTGTGGTTAGTGGTGTTACAGCTAATATAAATAGCTTGAATAATGATGACGGCATCTACAGCGAATGTATTAACTATGGAGATTTTGCAATTACATTCGGTGAGTTTCCAAAACAGTTGGATAACGAAACAGAGATAATAATTGAACAATATTAACAAGACGATGGCCCATCAAGCAATACTGAAGCTGTTTTAGATGTGCTCAAAGCAAAAGGCGTGCATGCAACATTTTTCATTAACGGTGATAACTTTGAAAGCATCGACGATCAAGCAACGCGTAACAAAATGAAACGGATTGTCGAAGAAGTAATTTCCGAATTAATTTTAAAAAAAAATGAAACGAATCATCATAACAATGAATCATTCAAGGGTCATCAACTCGGAAGTCACACCTGGTCTCACGCCGACCTAACGGCTCTAAGTTCGGAGGCCATTCGAAGTGAAATGTTAGATCTTGAGAGTAAGGTCGAAGAGCTGCTAGGGTTTAAGATGTCAATAATGAGGCCGCCGTACGGTAGATTTAATGATACTGTGATGGATATCATTCGTGGTGAACTGAATTATTCGGTCATCATTTGGAACTTGGATACAAATGACTGGTCGAACCTAGCTAATTGGAACATTAGCTTTCAAGCATATGTAGACGCAACCGAGTACGACACCAATCTTAACTCTAGTTTCATTGCGCTTCATCATGACTTTGCAGATGGTAGTGCGGAGCTAGCAGCACATGCTATTGATTACGTTCTAGACAAAGGATTTAAGCTAGTCACAATTTCGGAATGCCTAGGAATACCTAACGATAACAGCGGTGTAAATTGCTCTGCAAGTCATTCTGTGTACCTCATAATGTTGTTATGTATTTGCTTTATTGTAAAGATTTAAAAAAGAATTGTTCGGCTTGCTAGATTTATCTTTGCAATGAAACAGTGGTCGTCTTGCGAAAATAAGAGAATAAATTTACTGACAAAAACAATGATTTTGCTACTTCGAAAGAATTAATCAGAGCAACTTGTATCCGTTCTTCCAAAGTATGAGTGGGAGTAGCCACTAAAACAATGAATCTGAAAATTTGAGAAATCTTATCGAGTATTCCAGTCCTTAGACAACTTGGACTTGATTAAACGCCCTAATCAATATTGCTGGGCAGATAAGATAAATATTTAACAAAACTGTTGCACTCAGCATGAAAAGGTACAGTTTAAGTCAGTGGGTTCAGGATGTGGTTAAAAGTAGCATTCGGCATACTCCTTGCCATAACTTTAACTTTCGGTAGCCCGTTGAGTGCATTACATAACGATGATGTAGTAGTCGAGGAATCAAAGTATAGAACAGTGAAAAGCGATGAATCGGTGATTTCACCGCTATATGTGCCAACAACTTATCGTCTTCCAAATAACTCAATTCCACTACACTACGATCTGTTCATAACAACGGACATCGATAAAGGAACATTTGATTTTACTGGCAGTGTTAAAATTCACATTCAAATCGTCAATGAATCGCAAGAAATCATACTGCATTACCGTCAGACGACCATCGACGTTATAAATTTGTTAAATGTCGACGGATCAGCAATCGTAGCTCAAGATTTACCGTACGAACAAATTGAAGCCTACGACTTTTTGGTCATCACACTGCCAAATACAGTCTACCCTAACGATGAGCTTGTACTCGAAATCAACTATTTCAACGAACATCGATCAAATGGTGCTGGATTTTATCGTGGAAGCTATGTGAACACGGATGGAGTCACGGTGTGGTATGCCACAACACAATTCGAAATCGATGATGCTCGCCATGCAATGCCCTGTTATGATGAGCCAGGCATTCGGGCACCGATCAGTGCTACTCTGCGACACGGCCGCACGTATACAGCCGTTTCGAATACAGATGTGGAGTCAACAACCGAAGATGGAGAGTATTTGATCACCAAATTTTTTGAAACACCTCCCATTCAAACGTACTTGCTTGCGTTTCTGGTGTCAGATTTTGAATATGTCAATGCGACCGATACCAGAATTCCACAGAAAATTTACGCACGACCGGAGTTAATCCGAAATGGTTTCGGTGACTTCGCTGCAACTGTAGTCGGACCGATATTGAAGGGTCTCGAGGATCATATTGGTGTTGATTATCCGATAACGAAAATGGATCATGCAGCACTAACCTTATTCAATTTTGGTGCTATGGAAAATATTGGTATTTTGATTGCTCTGCTCCTATTCGAAGCACCAATAACAGAAGATTCAATTCGATAAAAACAGGTTTGATAACGTACACTGAAAATGGACTACTTTTGGACCCGAACACGGCGCCAGCTTCTCAAGAAAGCAGACGAATGAGCATTACAAGACTGATAGCCCATGAATATGTGCATCAATGGTTCGGGAATATCGTAAGACTTTTTAAATCTCTTTTTGATTTAAAATTCAGACTTCGCTGCGAGCTAACATATAGATTTGTCAGGTTGGGATGGTCTGTTTCCAGACCATGATACACATACCTTTGTGGACCTTTGTTTCTATTCATGGTCGAGAGGTCGAATGACATGATCACCTAGCGTTCTGTATCTCAAGAGGCAGTACTTCAGAAATTCATAGATGATGTGAAATCCAATTTCCTCTCCAAAGCCACAGTTGCAATTGGATTTCCTAGATGATTGTTCAGACCACAGTTATCGCTCCTACTACCCTCCTACACGACTCATGCTGAGTAGCTCATTGGCCCACTTGTTATCGAGTGCTGAGATGAAGCTCTTTATGTGCAGCTTCTCTACTGTAGCCTCCCAGCATTTAATGAATTCAGGTCCAGTGTTTCACTGTCTCATTTTACATTGAATGCGGGATCGGGATGAATAGTTCTGGTCTACAGATGCAGAACCTGTTCTAGCCAGCTCTTCGATCTTCTCGTGACCCTCAACATCAGCATGTCCATTGTCCAGATACCTAAGCTAGAGGATCTTATTACTCACTTCCAGCTAGTTTAGAGTTACCTTTAGTTCGCTAACATGTTTTGAGGTCGTGGCATTACCATAGCATAGAATAGTTTTAGTGGGTCGGCAGGAAGTTACTAATGTTGTGCATTGATTTAAAACAGGTCAGTCCAACTTGGTGGCAATATGTTTGGTTAAATGAAGGCTTTGCTACTCTGTTTCAATCTTATATATCCGATCTGGTCTACCCGGGAATGAATTTCTTAAACAATTTCATCACAAATGACATGCCACGCGCATTCTCCGTAGATGTCCTATCGCAAAACTCATGGGCAATGAATCATTACACCGACGAACCAGCACGATTGTGGGATAAATTCGGTGGCATCGGCTACCAAAAATCCGGATGTGTATTGAGAATGTTCCAAGCAACGTTAACACCGGAGACGTTTGCTAAAGGATTGAACTACTACCAAACCACTATGTATATGAAAGCGGCAACACCCGATGACCTACACGCCGGTTTGCAACAGGCGTATGATGAAGATTACCCGGGTAACACTTTGAATGTCAACGAATTGATGCATTCATGGGAAGATCAACCTGGTTATCCATTGATTTCGGTTCGCGTATCGAACAACGATTTAGTATTCAGTCAGAGAAGATATCCGGACAGCGCTGGTGAGATTTATTCTGTTCCATTGACAATGGCCACAAAATCGAATGTAGCCTTCGATCGTAAAACGCCTACCGTCTGGTTACATAGCGCGGAGGATGTCTTTGCGCAATCTCAATTGAATTACGCATCTGGCGATTGGATTGTATTGAATACGCAACAAATTGGTTACTATCGCGTTGACTATGATACCAGTTTATGGCGTGCGATAATCAATCAACTAACGGAAGATCACACCTTGATTCATGCAATTAACAGAGCTGTTCTACAAGACGAGATCTACTTATCACTGACTGATTCAACCTTGAATCGTGTCACTGTGGCTGATTGCCTAAATATCTTGCAATATTTCGGAAAGGAGGATGAACCGATTGCATGGTCCAAGGCGAATGCATTGATCAGTCTACTAAACAGACGGTTGCTTGGCACTACAAAGTATGAAGATTTCTTACAGTTTTTGCGAGAAATCACCACACCGCATCTGAGCGCCATTGGCTACGAAGCGGTAGACTTTGAAGCATCAGTAACCACTTCTTTGAGAAGTTCAACGAAATCTTGGAATTGTCTTGCACTGAATGATGCGTGTCTAACCAACGAATATGACAAATTCCTGCAATTTTACAATACCGGATCGAGCGCTTCGTTTGATTATTGCCATGCTCTGAGAAATCTCAATGCCGACACTTATCAGACTATTGTTAATGGTGTGGCTACAGATTCGAGCTACAGCTCTCGCACAAACTATCTAAATAATTTGGGATGTTCGCTGAACGAAGTTAATTTGAGAAACTTCCTGGATATCACAATCTCAACGAATATTTTAACAGCAGAAGAACGACAAAATATTTTCATAAATACAATGGGCAGAAGCTCGCTGGCATTGGGAGCAACAATTGCATTTATTGATGAAAATTATGCAGCATTAAGCACACGGTAAGTTCCATTCCAAGAGACAAATTCAAATGTTTTCTCTAACGGAGTGTCCATAAATGACGTCGGATTTTTTCAGTGCTGTCAGCCATTTAAATCATCAATAACTCGAGTGGTATGTACTTTTGAAAAGTGAAATTCATGGCTGGCTCCTACAAACGCATCTGCTAAATCTACTAAATGAAGGACCATACATTGATCTGCCAGAAATGCATACCACTTGAGTTACTGATGATTTAAGTGTGCTGACAGCACTGATAAAAGCGGACGTCATTTATGGACGCTCCCTAATATCCCAACACCACCCACATTAAGAAAATTTACAGAAGACAGTTAATTAAATACTATTACGATGATAGAACTCTCGGAACTCTCACTCTGATCACAATAGTCTATATCTTGCCTTTAAGTACTTGACATTGAATATTTTCATATAAATTTTGAAGGCGAGTTAAAATAATTGGTCCGAATCCTTCTCTCTCATCATAACAGTCTATGGGATCTCATTCTACAAAAAATTTCACTTATTTCAGTCTAGCATAAGTAATCAATGACGTGTAGGTCATCATTAAGCCGAAAACACACGAGCACTTCTGAGATCGACTGTGGATCGTTTAACTCGTATGTGTGTGTGTTTTCGGCCTTAGAAGCGGTCTCCGTTTTCTTTTATTATAACAGCGTCTTTTTACCTTCATTTACAAAGTTCATACCCCGAAATTTGCGTGATGTTGTGTCGTCAAACGATACTCCCAACGCACCCTCAGTGCGTTGATACTCCCGAAAAACTGTATTTGTAGACGTATTCACCTTTTACATTCGTTCACTTGGTTTCCTTGTTTCACTTCGTTTATTTATTTTTATCTTCAGAATCAGTTCTCTTAATGACCTTCTAAAATCGCTGGCACCACTACTCAATTCGAACGAGAATATCGCACAGTTCCAGACGTTAGTAAATAAATTAGTTGAATATGGAATATCACTGGACGTATCGCAAATTGAAGCACTTTATATGGATGGCGTGAGCTGGCACAACAATCATTTCCAAGCGATCATCGATTGGTTTGGTCCAGATGAAGAAACCACAACCGAAGTACCGACTAACCCACCGACTAATCCACCGACTAATCCTCCAACTGATCCACCAACAACACAGCCCCCTCAAACTACTGATGCTCCATCAAGTGCACCGACAGGAGTAATTTTATCGTTTGGAATTGCTATTGTTTGTTTGGCATTACATTTGTGAGTCAGTTTAGGCATTTTTAGAATAGATGAAGACTGCACCAAATTTTGGGTCAATAAAGTTTTTCTTGAGATTATCAATTGATGATTCACATTAAAATCATCAATCTATTGAAAAACGTGTAGCGCTGACATACTGTTACATTTACAAGTCGTAAATAAAAGATAATCGGAAATATCGGATCGTAGCCTTTCTTGTTGAACTTTCCAGCTCAATTTCTTCATACAAGACTACAGCAGAAACGCGCAGAAATTTTATATCTGAAAAACGAACGGATGGGCCAACAATTTCTCATTATGAAATTACTGTATTGGCATGTCAAGGATAAAACATAAGAAGGGACGGAAGAGACGGAAGGGACCCGTACGAATAAAGTACGTTGCTGCTAGTTGTTCGGAAAAGGAATGTATCTTGAAAGTAGACCGCGCAACAGTTCGACACTGCGAAACTCAAGAAATTTAAACTTTCTTTCTGAACGTTTTCCAATTAGAATTGCTGAAAGCTCCGAATTTTCCATTTCCCGCATCTCTCGGTTAGAAAGTTTTTATGAGAATTTTGAATCCGCTGATTGAAGTATGTGAGGTTCCAAAATAATTTAAAAAAAAATGCCTGTGTGCTCAACCCCTGAATTTTTTTTGTAAATCTGGCAGACCGACATTTTGGGCTGCTCGCACAGCTGCTAGACTGATTTTTTTTTTCGTACTTTGTGTATCTGTCTGTCTACTTCCGCTTTCGATTGGTTGAAAGTGTAAGAATTGGTTTTCCCTGAAATTCTTTCTCGTGAGTCGCGACATCCGTCTTTGCTTTTTGACAATCTTTGTATTTCACCAAGCCACGCGTCACAAGGCCAAAATAGTAGAAATGCGTTACTCGTGACTCACTGATGAAACAGAGCGGATGTTCCTATCGAGCGCCGTCAGTATCAGCAGTAGTATCAGTGAAGAGAAATTGTTTTTTATATTCTGAACAATAGACTTATTCCCACAATAATCATAACCTTATCAATCATAATATTACATCAATAAATTGAATTGAATTTGACAGCATGACATCTATGACTTAACAAGAGATAGGAAATTTCAATAATACGTCTATTGAAGTTAATAGCGATTAATTGATTGATAAATTTCACGTTAAAATTGATGTTGTTTGGTATTACCTGTGCATCGATCATCGAGAGATTTATTTCTTTTGATTGGCTTTATTGCCCAAAATAACTACCTAACTTTAGTCACCACATGTTTCTGCTTATAAAGGGAAATTACTCCAAGACAGGAAATTTCCAATAACATTCTAAATCATGAGGTAAAAACATGGAATGTCTACTCTGTGTGTTTGTGATTAGGTGGACAGGATTACGCTATAAGATTAAGTTTTATCATTACATTGATAGAGCCATGTCGGGGCCAAATGTTTTCATACGAAATAGCAGTCTAGGTATAAATGGTATTACCGTAACTTCATCTGCTAGCTACTCAGTTTTAGTGAAACCACGGCAGCGTAAAATAAACCAGGCAGGAGCGGTTCATTTTCAAAAACGTCAAAATAATAATACACTTTATGAAAATGAACTCAAATGAACACTGACATAAATTGCAAAATTTTATTCGCAAAAAATGTAGGGCTACTAGATTATTCAGGTCCCTAGTCAAATCAGCGAATCGATTATGTTTTGAAATGAGAACTAACTTCAGCGACAGATGGCGCGTCTTCGATAAGAAGAAAAATCTTCAAAGTGGCTACAAGTAGTTCCATCGAGTCAGTTAGGCTTATTATTAGATAACAATTCTGCACGAATTGCTGTTGGTCTTCGACTAGGTTGTCAATTATGCGAAGAACATAAATGTCTTTGTGGTAAAAACGTTAAGAAGGATGGCTTACATGGTTTATCTTGCAATAAAAGCGGAGGATGGATTCCTGGACATGACGAGGTTAACAAAATCGTTTCTCATGCATTTTCTTCTGCAGGGTTTCCGAATTTAGTACAGCCTCCGGGAATTTCGAGAGATGACGGGAAAAGACCGGATAGTATGACTCTAATTCCATGGAGTCATGGTAGACCTATTTTGTGGGATGTAACCATTAGAGACACCCTAGCCCCTTCTTATGTTAATAAGTCATCCAAAAAAGCTGGTTCGATTCCTGATAATGCCGAAAGATTTAAGCACAATCATTACATTTGTTTAAAAGATAATTATTTGTTCACATCTATTGCTTTTGAATCACTAGGTAGCGTGGGTCCTGAGACAAAGACATTTATAAAGAAATTGGGATCATTAATGCAAAAGGCTTCTGGGGAACCGCGCTCTATGGACCACCTGCTACAGAAGGTTTCCATTGCGATTCAACGAAGAAATTCTAGTTGCACTTTTGGGACCTTGGGACGTAATAGAATTGATGATTTTTATTTATTGTAAATATTTGTTTTTTGAGAAGATCGTTTTTTTACTGGTTGCACTTTGCAGAAAATTTAGAAGAAGAAGTGTATGCTGCTCTTAAGCTTAGGAACTTAGTTCAACTCTTTCTCACCTGCACATGGCGTTTAATTTTTATGTTTATGCCTTAATGTTTCACTTTTGATCTATTTTACAAAACGAAGGATGGTTCGATGCGTTTCTTAATTCAAACAGTAGAGAAGTGCATGCTAAATTGGTTTCTGAATGAAGGATTTTGGTGGCATGTCACATGAAGAATGAGTGATTGGTCCTTTTAATACCCTCTCTAGCAACCAAACTAGGAAAATTAAGGTTGTAAAACTGTACAGTGTATCATGTCATAGAAAATTTGACGCTTTTAAAAATAAATTAAATGAAATATGAGCAGCGATGTCCTTTTTTGTGTGAAAACATTACGTCTTCTGTTACCATTTCGATGTTCGAACATGAATAATTTGTGATTGTGATGCCTTTTTTATGTGTTGCTCCGCCATTTTGGTGTGCAAAAATGATATGAAATAAAGTTTAAAATTTATGTGTTTCGTGTGACGTCGATATTGTTTTTGAAAAAACGCGGCACGGCAACTCTATTACAAAAAAATCAGTGTCACATTTGTCAAAATAAGGTGGTATTTTGACTGTGTCAAAACGAAGTATGGTTGCTAGAGAGGGTATTGGTCCTTTCAATAATAATTTTAATTGTCAATTTTTGACCCACTAAAAAGGTGGTAGTACCTAGAATTTTCAAGATATAATCAGTAAAACACAATTTCATTTTATTTATTTTTATTGATGATCATTAAATAATCTTTTCGTGAAATAAGCACCAGTATCCCATTTATATTTACAAAAATATAATTTTTTAACGGCAATTCATTTCTTACTTACTGTTTCATATAAATCAGTACGACGTTGTCTTGAAGTGGGTATCTGTGCTCTAACCTTCTCATTTAACGACACATCTACGAAAAAAATGTGAGAGAAAGTTTAAATAAATACGTTCGTTTATTGCACACTTTATTAGGGATTGACGAAGGATCGCGATTGGCATAGAGACCACAAAATATTGATATCATCCTTAGATGTCGAAAATAGTACATTTTAACATAGCCCAATACTCACAAGGTGTGTACGTATACGTATACCGAAGGTGAAGTCAGAAACTCCACGGTTAAAAAAGTATAAAAAATATTTTCCGGGACTTTGGTATACAGTTAAACCGATTTTGTACCGGTACACCCGGTTCGTGACGCCCGAGAAAAATTATTTGTTAGGAAACTTTAATCCTTCTACCATTGTCCGTTGTCAAATTTTGTTGAAACCTTCGAGAAACTGAATAATGCGAGAACAAATTCCAACCTCTATCTACAGGGAATAAATAATGTCGATGTGCCGATCTAGCAACATCTGGTGATCATTGTAGCGATTGTTTACTTTGATCTTGCTGTTCTCTTGATAAATGTGTGTGTTTGACGGGTAACAAACGATAAATGCAGATTGTACTAACAATGACATAGACACCAAGCTGTTGCTATATCGGCACACCGAAATTCTTAACTGCCCGTATTTACGCTTAGCTAGCAAAAATCGGAAACCTATTTTTCGTAGATTTTTTTGCAAACTACGCTCTTGATCCTTTATCTTTCGCACAACCCTATATATACCATTCCATCCGAAAGGGGAAAGAATGCAGGCAAAATTCTAATCAAAATCGAATTAATGTTTTCCAACGTCAAAGTATACACGTACCAATATCAGCATAGACAATCTCTTCATTTTCTTTTGCCGTTATCACAACTTTTCCCCACGGATCAACCACCATAGAATGTCCCCAAGCAACATATTCAAAATCTGGATCTCTTGCTGGCGATATGGAAGCCACATACAGTTGTAAGTCGTTTGCTCTAGCCCGTTGCAAAAGTTCCCAGTGCAATGGTCCGGTAGTCATATTAAAGGCAGCTGGATAAATGAGCATATCACAACCTTCACTCCGAATGATATGAAAGAAAAATGTTAAATAAAACACTGCCCTCGGCGCTATATTAGTTGTAACACACACGCACCATCGTTCCGATAAATTCTAGCCATTTCTTCGAACCGAATGTCATAGCATATGCCAACACCAATCTTAAAATTGTTATCAATTTGAAAAGACGTGAATTCCGAACCGCCTGTGAGGACATCAGATTCTTTAAATCGGATACCTCCTTTAACATCAATATCAAACAGGTGCATCTGAAAAGGGTGTGAGTTTCAGTGAATTACTTTCAAATCAAGTTTCTTCGAATTTTGTGTGTGTCCTTCTAAAAGACAAAGCTTAGTTAATTTAAGGTATTGTTGGATCAGTGTGCTGCCTAAGACTCTGATTTTAGGCTCTGAAAATATTTAAACTTTCCCTTGCATTAGTGGCCAATTGGAATTGATGATTGACAACAGCCCGATTCAGGAAGTTGGGCCACTTTTGACCCGAGCCTGAATTTAAGATTTCAGGTTCAACCTGAATTTGACCTGAGCCTGAATTTTCACAGTTGGGTTCAGCCTGACCTGAATCTGGAATTGTTCAATACGAATCTGGCCGGAACCTGAATTATCAAAGCGAAAGTGAAAGTGCTGAAGCTGAAATTTTAGTTCAGGTTCGGGTTAAGATGAGGTTCAGGTTCTGATCCGACGGACAAATTCCGAGCATTAAATCAGACAAATTTTCTGGTACAGGAACCTACCTTCCTATGTTTCGCAATTAGTTCACCCGATGGCGACCACACAGTGCATGTATTGTACAATGTTCTGCCATCGCTTGTGTCACGTTCGGGAATGGTGCCACCGACCAAGTAAATATTTAACTCTTTGGCAATTTCGGATAATTTCCCCGTTGTATAACCATCTGGGATCGTCTCGGCATAATCATTAAAATACTTCGTTCCGTATGGAGAGTTGAAACATTCAGGCAGTGCAACAACTCTTGGATTTTGATCGACTACTGCTTGCCGAATATGTGCAATAGCATTCGTTACATTTCGAATTTTGTCTGTGCCGACTTTCATCTGGATGAGTGCTAGGCGAAAAGCTAAAAAAAATAAACTTTTGTTGGTCAACAGTAAACGAACTGCGTAGTGCGTAGGTGCGTGGAAGCATAGCACTGATCCCAGCATTAACACAGAAAATATTCGAAGAATAATGAAATCAGAGTAGGATGTATGTTTTGTATGCAAAGATAGATGACTTGTTTTCGTTGTATGAGTTAAGGCAGGCATTTCAAAACAATCTTAAACATTAGCTCTTACCGCTAAAGCCTCCAAATTCGACACTTGTTAGTTCAATTTTAATGCTAGGAGTAGTGCTACAGCCTTTACCGTAGACTGACTTAGTAGAAAACCTAATTCATTTACATTATGTATCCATTCACATAGTATGTCACTGTCACAGCCTTTACGCTCATAACTAGGAGATTCTTTCATCATAAGAAGGAAACAACGGAACATAAGAGGTCAAAATTGAAATATTTTCGGAATGTTTTTGCTAACGTTACTACTGTAGATTGGACGAAAAAACCCTGTTACTTTTACTGATACAAACATTCTGCACCTCTCTTACAACGCTGAAGGTGGCTACTTCATAATTTCATTGCTATCGTTCAATCAAATTTAGTGGGTACAATGCGTTTTAATTGGCACATCCACAATTCGTGCGACGGACAATATGACATAAACCATGAATGTTATCAATTCGGTTTTGCAATCGAAAGTGATGAAGATATAAGTAAAGCCACTTGATAGGTTAAAGAGCGAATAAGAAGGTCAACAGGTCCAAGTCGACGAAAAATGTTGGAATGATAACGGAACGAGCATGAACACGAATTATCAGTGTGCCGGTTAATATTTGTGAATTAGAATTTCGAAAGTAAACTGAATTGACTTACAATCCATGGCTGCCTTTTTCAACATTGACATAATCACATGAATGTCTCCACAATCAGCGAATCATGAAGAAGTTAATTTTTGTTTTGAATTGATACGATTTTGATAAGAAAAAATCAACAACGATGAACGTAATGAACTTGATGACACTTTTTCATCGAAATGTCAAATGAATTAAATAAACCGCCATCTGCGACAGTGCAGAACCTCATTCTCTTAGAATATTCTGTGTCCTCCGGTAGATGTCTCTTGTTCACTAATGTGCTTTGTAATACGAGAAAGCCGTTGTTCATAGATGGCGCTCGTTGTCCTGTACTCAGCGACAGGACCATGTAAACACTACAATTATGACCGTCGTTGCACGCATTTTATTATATCCGTGTTACAGGGTTACAGCACTTGACATACGATTTTCTAGCTTAACCAGGCAGATTATGTGTCTTTTCGAGAGGTGTTGAGGAATCTCGCGCCGCGTCATTCACAATAATTCACAAAGTGACATCTTCCTTTTACAAAATGTGTCAAAATGATAATTATTGTGAATGACGCGGCGCGAGATTCCTAGCAACCTTTCGAGATATTAATGAATGGATCGTTACATTCATCAATATATCGAAAACGATGCAACTTTTGTGCACTGAACGGAGGGAACAGTTCTTTCTACGTTAGCACAAGGACTAAACACACATCCGCATTTCGTTTCATTTTTTTTTTTGCTTAACTTCTGGATTTTTAGTACCCCTCACCCTCTGTTTAAAACTAAAATTTTTAATCCTTTCCGTTGTGAATACAAGAAAGGCAATTCCCAAAAAAAATTGTAAAATAATTTAGAAATGTCAATTTTACAGAAAGACATTTGGTTCTGCTACTCCAATGTAGATGGCGCTAAGAGTAATTATATCTAGAGAGGAAATTTGCACAACGAAATGTGGTCCCAACATCAGTTTGTATAAGATACACATTTCGTATAATTTTACACCAATACATGTATGCGTTGACACATACCAATAAACATTTCGTATTTCATGTTGGGACCACATATTTAACGTTTTTACGTAATTTTGTTCGAAACTTCCTCTCTAGGTATAATTACTCTCAGAGATTTACATTTTACGTCTGGTGTCCGAGCTCTTTCGACCCATACGAAGTAGATATCAAATGGACTCACTATCACAATTGTAGCACCGTCACTTCGAGTCCCTGAACAAGGGGAGATCTATCGTGGATGCCAGATCAGGAAAAGTCCATCTCGTATGGTGTTTTGATCCCCTTTTGGTAACGACCATATGACCAAAGGAAAACTACGTTCGAAAATGAGCTAAGTTTCGGTCCAGTGGTTGCTGATATTTTTTAACCCAATGACCCAAAAGAGCGGTAATATTAAATTGTGCTGGGTTCAGGTCGTGTCAGTTTTTTTTTGAGTGCGAGTAACCGACGTATCTCTAACAGGAAGTTAAGGTACGGTGGAGTCATTAGTCAAACGGTTGAGTCAAACAAAAATGCTGCCCGCGTTCATGAAAATAATTTTATTTTGATCTTTGGAACAACGTCTAGCGCACTATATAAGACTACATCCTACTTTATACGAGCACGCCTATTCTGACTTTGAATATAAAACGGGAAATTGCTTTCCTGCTGGTGGTTGCAGCCAATTGTCTTCCGAATACTTTACTCCATCCGATTCGATGACATGGAACGTGTACGCATGTCTACTTTTACTAGATCTATTCAGCTCGCTTCGATGGACAACATGTCCATGTATTATTACTAGTGAACCCTTCGATACCGGTACGTTTGTGAAACTGGAAAGAGGATAGATCGGTGCAGGGCTGTCGTATGTTAACAGTTCCGTTGCCTGCTTATCCGGATTCCTAATGTATCTGTAATTTAACTATTAGTCCACCAACGACTGTTAGCGAAATTGTTGGTAGATACCTTCGATGCACGCCGCTCTTATGAGAACCTTTAATGAATTTTAGGCATCCATTTTCAAGTGTTGCGTCTTCCAATGGAATCCAAAAGCCTACCGTTGTATTTGGTTCGGTATGTAAATAAGACGCGTCTTGGTGAGATTTAACTAAAAAACATGGAAATTTACAGTCCAATTTCGTCATTCAAAAATCGACGACGGCAATGCCGTACCTTCTCCTCCGATCCCAGGATTTTTGTAGATGTACATACTTTGCGGGATCACAGGCCGTCGAAAGCCCAATTGCCAACATGTTTCTTTAACACGATCACTAAATGTAATTTTCTTGAATAGCGCATTCTCCGTGTGCAAGGCATGACCCACCTAAGGTTGACATAATTTTTTCAGATTATTACTCCCGTCAACAAACATTCATTCACGTATCCCCTCACTTTATTTAATGCCTTTGTCGGCTCAACCAACAGTTCGCCCTTTTCACCAAGAGCTCCCTCTTCGAAAAAATAGCGAACCTTGTCACCAGATTCAATGAAATAATTTTCTTTATTCTGAGCGTCTGCTCCTTTGATGGTTGAAAAAACTTTTCGCCCCTCTTGCGGTGCTTCCATACACAGTGCTCGGCCAGCACCAAGTAGTTCCGCAGTTTCGTCCGGTGTTAGAAAGTCTTCCAGAACCACATAGCCACTTTCCTGCAACTGAAATGGAATATATTTATAAAAAAAAGAAATGAAATTGATTGCTCAACGCTAATTAAGATAGTGAAGTTTGAAGTGTCGAAAGCCGGTAATAGTAGACTATGCACCGATAGAATATACATAACCAGAGAGATCATAACAGATAGCATTGCAACGTCCGCTTTTTTCAGTGTTGCTGTCTGATAAGAGAGCGTGGATTTGAGCAATATTTCTCATTATTTTCACTGATTGACGCTGTCTGTCATAATCAGCCAATCACCAATTTCCAACTTCTACTTCCTCTGAAAAGATCCTAAATCGAATTCGCACACATTTATAAAATTCCAAAGACTTTAAAAAATGAATGGCGGCGAGATTCGTATCCTAGAATTGGAGCCACGGCGCTAGATTTTTCTATACCAAATAGACCACGGCAGAGTCTATTTAGAGATACTACTCTGTCGTGAATAGACCCAAACATCAAATTATCTATAAAATCATAACGACATTGTCATTATAATGCAATCATTTCAAGTAAAAGAAAAGAAAAACTTGCAATAAAATGTGGAAAATCGCGTCAACAAAATAATTCGTGTCGACCAAACGATTCGTAAATAAAAATATAAAATTCATTAACGTAAATCTTCACTTTTGGTGTGGTAAACTAAGTATCCACCATTTAGCTTATCAACAGCTGAATTATCACTTAACCAACTTGAAGCGCTGCTTTGTTGTTTACATTTTCATTTATAGCAAATTAAAACAGAACGAAACACTACCAATTAAATCAGGCACAAAGCATGAACTTATATTATATGTTATGTGCTTACTTTGTTCATGTAAGTGTAAGGGCAGGGCATGGTAGACTTTGAACAATAGACTGTTATGGTCAAAGCGAGAAAACCGAAGACTATAGTTATTATAACTTGCCTTGGGCTACTTGTCAAAGTATTTGCTTCTCTTTCAACGTGGTACGTTGAGAGTGAGAGGACAGAAGACCAGTTTATTTTAACTTGCCTTGGGGTACTTGTCAAAATATCTTCTTCTCTTTCATCATAACACTCTATAGATTCAGGTAAGCTCGCTTAGTTTGTGTTTATTACGTAGGTGGAAGCACGGGTTTTTAACGGGTTTAATGTACCAATGTATGCCAACTTGTAAAATAAAAAAAAAAATCCTCAGATGACTGGTGGCGACTCACTTGATGAACTAATAGTGCGAGAACAAATTCCTTGTTCTATGTTAAAATTGGATATTGTCAATCAAATCGGAGAATCAATTTTAATATTTTTCCTAGCAATGAATTCCACAAGTTCCACTCATAGTCTCATGTAATGTTTCTTAGACTATGAAGTAATAGATTTGACACTTACTTAGAACATGAAGTTTACAAACTAAGGGTCAAATCTATTACAAGTTAGTACTTTTCTTCATACTGCTGTCACTGATATTTTTTTCATGAAACTGCTGACATTTAATGGGAATGACTCAATGTGAAGTTGTTACACAAAAAAATAGTCCAGTGAGATTGAAGTACTAGTAGTGAAGTATTTATTAATTGAGAGCCGCTGCTAAAAATCGAATATTGAAATTTCAGTAATTTATTGATATTTCCGTCGAACCAAGAAAGTATTGATAGAAAAGAAAAAATAAATTTATTTATAAATCGACATTTTGCCAATTAAAATTTTATATCATGCTCGCGCCTGACGGCCACCTATTCGCACACCTAGTAGTGCTTACTTCCCATTTTTTTTTCTGGCAGGTAAAAATTAGTTCTCTTTCTTTCACCCGTCCACAATGAATTCAACTAACTCAGCGGAATTCATGTTCCAAAAAAGAAATGAAATAAAAAAAAAAATGCCGTCACTGCAACACGCCGATTTTTTTAGTCAACAATATTGCGTGTATGGTAGCAATATGCGCGGTCATTAAATAAAGATTGTATAAAAATGCGTCCATACGATTTTCATTCCGTATAAATTATCTATGCATCTTAGTCACATCTTTGCTATATACACACACCAACCTGAGTGTATTCATTAGTTATAATTAGAAATCCGTAGAATTCATTTACTAAACATTTAAAATAGATCGTTTCACCGCTAACTGCCTTTACAATATTCACCGCCCACGCAAACTAGCTTGCATACTTTGCAAAAAAGAATTAATGTTGTATGTTGGCTACAGCATAAAAATTAATGTTTTGGTTAGCATAGTATAGCGGAGTCTAACTCGTTAGTATTATTTATGGTAAAATGGTAAGCCCAACAATAATTTTTCGCTTTTCTGATTAATTTGTTTTTATGAATATTCGTTCTTCCAAAATCGTCGGCTGAATCATTCTTTAATTTTCTAATTTTAGCTAATATCGTCATGTACGGTTCATCAAAGTATTTATTCATTTGAAAACAAATTGTCTTTTTTTATGAAATTGCACTTTAACATTTATTTCAACTTGTTTTGCTGTTGTGACCACTTTCGGAGCACATATGTATGATGTTTCATCAATTTCAATTACTTCCCTAATCAATGCCACTTTTACAGTCGAAGCAATAAAATCAATGTTTTCAGACGCGAGATGGAAACTGATTTTTCTCTTCTTCTGTTTTGGTAGAGACTCAATAACATTTTATCACATCCACGCTTGATAAGATGTGTTTGCTGTGTATGATACCTACTTCGGTAACAAACACTTAACATCGCATTCCTGGCTTCGATGTCAACTTAACGTTTTTCATGTGTCGGGGCCGAAAACGAGGGTTCTGCAGAAATTTACTCGGGTTTTCGGCCCCTTACATGAAAAGTTGTGGATGGTATATTTTGGATAATTTTACAAGTTTTAACCCTTACGAAGTGACTAAATGCTTTCGCTTTCGCCCCTTGAATTGACATTTCTTTACTTTCGGTCCTCTTAGCAAGCATACAAAACTTAATACGTAACTCTTTCGGCCTACTTAATCGATACGTAAATAACTATTCCGCAACAAAAACTCTTGACGTTTCAGCTGAGGTGAGAAAACGTCTATTTTCTCGCCTGCATTATGAAAAGTACTGTACCATCTATACTATATGTGAAGGTAGGGTTCGTTAAGATTTGTCAACATCCACTATGATGAAAATTCAATATTCTTGTTACGAAGTGGACTGAACGAATTTTATTTGAACATGCTTAGTTTGACTGTGAGCAAAATTTAATGATTGTTACTGCAGTCACATGTGGTCTTAAACGAGGAGTTTACGATGTTACAATCTTGGCCAAATAAGCGAGTCAAATGCAATTGTTTGGATGTCTGCGCTCCTACATATCCTTTTGTGAAAATCATTAAAACACTCAGATATATACTGTCCACACATTTAAACTCGTGCAATCATGACTCACTTACTTGACCACCCATGTAATATAGTATTACGGTTTGATTAGTTCCACGATATATAGAAAGTAAGACTAAATGTAAAAAATTATTGGAAACGACGACTTTCTGAAGAAACGGCGAGATCCTGAAGAAGAGGTGATAGTCGATGATTCATTATGAACTCACCTTTTCTTCAGGAAGTGGTCATTGCTTCTCGCCTTTTTAAACATGTTAAAAAAACGGCGTTTTCCTGAAGAAAAGGTGAGTTCTTGAAGATTCGACGAATACTCACTGCTTTCTCAGGAGCTTGAAACTCGCCGCTTCTTCAGAAAGTCGTCATTTCTCGTGTCGTTGATTCTTCAGTGCAATCCACTTGCCAACATACGCTAAAAAGTGGATTTGAACTAGCAAAAATTTCTCATAAGTGTAAGCCGCACTAGATTGAAAATCTTGACGAGCGTAGGTACAGGTAACAGGCAACTAATGAGAAAACGTACTGATCTAGACTGTGATTTGTGAGGCTGTGTCACGGAGACAAAGCCGAACATAACCTTTGTAACTGTCCCACTTTACTTGGAGGAACCTAGGCGGATACGTCGTCAGGTATAAGGTGTTGTTCACAAATATTGTCGCATATGGGTTAATTTTGACACTTTTGGAGTGACAAAGGTGGAGTGGGTGTCGAACCATCTGTAAAATAGCGTGACGTTATTTTTGAACGGCCCATAACCTGCTCAAAAATATCAAACTGAAAGTCATGCTGAACGACATTGGTAGTACAATTTTTAAAATCTTAACAACGCCTTCGAAACGGTAGATCCCGTGCGTGCTCTACTTGATAGGGCGGATGAAATAATTTAAAATAAAAAAAAAAACACCGAATTTTAATGTACAGTTGTTCGTACACAGATGCAACACTCGAATTAACTTGAAATCTGATTGCATTGTAAGAGAATGTTGCTTGTCGAAATTAAAACATTATTGATACTGACTCAAATGTCAAACTGGAAACGATTATGTTGGAACGACGTAGTTTCCAAAAATATAATTCTAAAATTCGTGGACCTGTAAATACGTAATTTAAAAATGAATATTCACCGAAAAATAATCTTTAAATTTAGAGGGGGAAATTCGTCCGAAATTTGGAATTATACAGAAAATTCTCTAACCGAACTGTTTTTGGTGAGACAAATTGAATGTAATTTAAAGTGAGATTGTCGAGGAATGTGAAATTGAGTGCTGTAAAAACACACTTCACTGGACATTGAAACATTTAGGAACAATTTTAGAACGATAAAAGTTATCTCCACTCCTCCCTATCACTTTTGTTTTCATCCTGAAATTAAACGAATACTTTGACCGAAAAGTCTTATCAACGAAATGACCGGGAAATAAGAAAGATTTTGTTTTGAAAAACTTTGAAATTATCAACATCAGATGCTCAAATATTTTCAAAATTATCATGAACTTCGCTTTGTCAAGTTAGTTTTTCTTGTTTGCACTGTCTGGTGTAGCATTTGTATTTGGCAAAGCAATCAAATTCAACTGATTATGCTACACGATAAAATGTGATAACAATTGTTGTTTTTCCTCTTTCGTAATTCGCATTTTCAAGAAGGTTATTTACCAAATCAATTTATTTATTTATTTAAAATTATTAAAGTATCAGTTAACCTGTCACAGACGGCAAGCATATTAACAGTTTTACTATATCTGATCTATTACTTCTTTTGATCGAAGATTTTCAGAGATTGATTTCAGAAATCTATTACTTTATTTGTTTAGAACATAATTTTTGCATAATTTTTTCATAAGACCGCATTAGATATAGCTTGCCGTTTATTATTGCTGTCGTTGTCGATAACAGATGACAGCCGTCTGTAACAGGTTAATTGTAGACGTAATTCGAGACAGTAGATTTATTTCAGAACTGGGCGGTTATCCCTTTTCCTTTTTGGATAGCCGCGGACAATTACGTCAATAATCTTAATTCGTATTGTTAGATTCATTCATTTGCAATTACTCTCAATAACTTTTTATTATCTGTTTTCGAAAAAATTAATGACGGGGCCCATTCTTTTTAAAGACATTACCTCTTCCAACAGTGTATTCCTCATATTATCATCAGCAAAATGTAAAACGAAATGCGATGACGTTTTTAACAGATATACAACAACAACAACAACTTAAATTGTACCGGTTTAATCTTACATATAAAACAAAATCACTGTTATATAATTGCAATCACTTTTTTTTACAACTATTAAATCACCACAACTTATTTATTAAAGATAAAAAAACAACAGACATTCGAGAAATGGTAAAAAAAATTATATTTTTTTCTGTTTCTTTACGATTTGAACTTTAAAAGACTAACATCTCACACATGGCATCATCTATTTAAAACTGATTTCTCTTATGTTTATATCGTATGCTTTCTGTTCAATATACCATATGAGAAGTCGATGATAGCACAAATATCTATACATACAATGCATGTATATGTATGGTACATATGACTACCTTTCCTACATGACGACGTTTATATTTATATACAACGTTCAATTTTACGAATAAACGTTTCTGTACATATATTAACTGAAGTGGTGCCTAAGTGTTTCATACCCAAAATTGTCCGACCGAAAAATCTTTTTTTTTTTCGACTTTGCTGATGCATTTGTGTTACATGTGGCTAATATAATAAAAAACGAGCATTTGTAATAAAGAAATACTATCTAATTGTCGAGGCTTACAGTAACGTCTCTACCACCAGTTTTGTCCACGCAACTCTACAACTGGCAAAAAAAATAAGATAAAATATTTCGCTGAGAGGCAAAGCGTTGGTCAAGGTTGTATATGAATAGTTAAATGCATAGATGGGACGCGTCACTTTAGCGAATTGTAAAAAAATGAAATTTCATTAATTTGGCTTCGCTTCAAATGTTTTTTGGCTTAAAGACTATCAAAACCAATTGAAACGAAGCTAAACCAATGAGATTTCATTCTTCTTATAATTCGCCAATGTGTCACGTCCCGTTTCACCAGTTATCTCCAACTGCATTTCAATACAATATGTAAACTGAACTGAAGTTCTACTAAAAAATTTATTTTGGATTTTTTGCGATAGCGGCCTTAGTGATCTGAAAAACGGCTGTATTGTCTCTTTGAATCTCAATTCCAATTCTCTGAATGATTTCGCGTGCAATTTCCAGTTAGGCCGGAAAAACATGAGCAATTTGGAAAACGTAGCATAATTGTCGTTTCTGCAACGCCTTAAAACCGTTAAATGCAAATCCAACCAAGATTCACTAGTACTGGCAACGATTATTGCTTCTACGTTTCTGCAGTAAAATGCATGTTAATAAAAACTTCAAATTAAACTCTAACTTTTTTAGCTAAATTTACTGAAAGGTCATTGATCTGGCGAAAAGCGCTTCCTGTTTAGGCGGAAAACGCAGCATAATTGTTGATCCCATCAACGCAAAATTGCTCGTGAGCTTTCCGCCTTACTAATGTGATAGCCATTTCCATGGCAGGTTTCAGAATCTTGGAACAGGAAAACATTTCCCTCTGCGACCTACCTTTAAGTGAGCTAAAACTTCGCTTTTTCTTGAATCTGTAACACGTGACAGACTTCGAGATATTCATCTCCAGGCCCAACTTTAAAAGCCTTTCTTTCAGATTCAACCGATCGCCCACCAGCTTACAATTTACTGCTTACCATCGTAAGCCATCGTACCATCGTCCAGTTATACCAGAGGATGGATGTTCAAATCAGTAATTAATACTGGTATCACATCATTGATGCATAGACTAAAAATTACTAGCCCACGTGGATTCCCTGCTAATCGAGGGGTCACCGACTTCCAGGGATTATTTGGGATTATTTTAGGATTATTTTGAAGTCAGTGACCCCTGCCTGCTGATAGCCGTTTGTTGATAGAATAAATGATTTGTTGTACAGAGAACTTTCAAATTTCGATAACCTGGGCTTGATATTCATTTATCACATGTAACGATTAGCCAAACCCGACTTCATCTCGCAACAAATCCTCCCGTGTGTTTGCTGTAATGCTCACATGATGCAGAGCTCTAGTTTTAGTTATTTCATTACTAAGTTTGAAAATTGCGAATATTGAAGTATTTCTCACGTGCGAAGGAGATGCAAGATGTGTTTGAAAACGTGATATTAAAAGATGCAAACATGTGCCAGACGTGACATATCTAATGAATGATGTCTTACATCATAGCGCAATATGGTTGTAATAACGTGATATGTTTAGTCTTCATCTCAAGTCGAATATACTTCTTGTACCCTGTAAGTCGGTAAGTCTTTGATAATAAATCAACTACTACTACTGCTATCATAAGTCGGGATGTATAATTTTGCCTTACTTGCTAACTTTTTCTTTATTCTGGACATCAAGATGGATATTACTAATTGACAGCACCACGCCCATGTAATATTAAGAAAAAGTCAACTTACAATTTATGTCGACCTAGAATTATAACAGGTCGAATTCGTAATCTTTGCATAGAAACCGCTATAGCAAACATGCTACACCATATCATAGCTAATAAATGATAATAAGCTTGTAAGTATGCGATAATTTTTAAAAACAAAAACAAGCAAGGAAAGCAAACACGTAGTGTTTGCAAGAGAGACTCGCACGAAATCATTAAATTTTCTTTTAAAATCGTTAGGGGCCGTTCATAAATTACGTAACGCAAAAATCAACATTTTTCAGACCCCCCCCCGGGTCTGTAACGCTAAAAGGGTCAAGTTTGACCCAATTTTGTTAGAACCGTAACGCTTGCCTCATACCCCCCCCCCCCTCCCCCCTCTAGCGTTACGTAATTTATGAACGGCCCCTTAGGGGCCATGCTCTGGGGTGAAACATAACGAATACAACTGAATTTTAAGTGGACGAATATAAATTTCATGATTAACGAACGTTATTAGTTTTTGGTTGAGCGTTAAAAATAATTCAATTTACCAATATCTTCATCGAAGTGGTTACCAACTTTGTGGAAGTAATGGTAAAGTAATTTAAAATATGAGAATACGGGTGGCCATTTAACGCGGCATTAGAATGTCAATTTTGAATTTTTTACCGTAGTGATTTATTAAGCAAATTAAATTATGCATCGAAAGACACTTAAATTAATACGAGATAAGAGTACCAATTCGTGAACCTAAAGGCGGGGAACCCCGTCTGATGTCCTTTAAAATGTGGAGTCCAATTAAAATTAAAAAAGGCTTGGATCTGTTTCAATTCAGGTTAACCCGAGCCTGAACTTTCACTTTCAGGTTTTCAAGAAAAGGACAGTTAACATTTACTCGTTGTAAGAACATAATTTGAGTCTTTATTTCGTTGAAATATTAATTGAGCTCTTAAGATTGTTCAAGTAGAACTGCTTTTGAAAAATAATATCAAAATCATTGATAAATAGTACTATATGTTTGTCTAGACTGTATATAATATTACAACACAACATTTTCAATTTATAATCTCTCATAAACAGTTTGTTCATAAAATAATTACATTTTGTTTTGAACGTTAGCGAATCTTAGTGTGTCTGTGGACAGGCTCAGTATAACTAATAAAGCATACAGAATCGGCAGATTTTCGAAACGTCAAATAAGGACCTAGGCAGTAACGGTTCATTTTAGAAACGCCAAATAAGTGACCTAATACAATGTCTATGAAAATGAACGCTCCTGCCTGATTTAATTTACTATGATACTGCCCAATTTATCAAAATTAAAGATAAATTTGACAGTTTAAGTGACGTCAATTTTCGTCATTTTGACGACCTTTTATCTTACCTTATTATTAAACGCATCCAAAAACGATAGTCCCAAAGTCTGGCTTCACCCCGGTGCACTTACACACCTTGTGTGTATTTGGATATGTTAAAATATACTATTTTCCTGTTAAGTGACTAAATGGTGTGGTTTTTCCGCACTAGATGTGATTTAGACACGTCATAGGAACAAGATCTTATCTATTGTTCGTCAAAATATTCATAATTTCAGCCACCGAGGATTGAAATACGACATATTTCCACCTCTGTATCCATAAAATATTTCCTCACTCCGCTCGTAAGTAAAAATTTATGCTGAAAAAATCGACATTTCAAAAATTAGTGCACAAGATACCATTTCCATTTAACAGTACGCGACTTTGAAATGAGTGACGCATTTCGTTTCAGCTGATCCACTCATACTGTTAAGAATTATACGTGAGAAGACACTCAAGTGAAACAACTCTAGCAATTCGATCAAATCAAGTCGCCGTTTGAATTGAATCGTATCAACGTGGCCTATAAATACGGTATTACTCTAACGAACATTCACATTCAATAAAAGTACGTTGCACAGGACAATGGTCCCTAAATAAAGGCTCTGAATAACAGTAGAATTCGCAACACATACAAACTGAAACACTTTAACCTGTCACATACGGCTATTCATCTGTTATCGATAATGACGACAAAAATAATGACAAGTTCTGGGTAACATGGTACCTTATTGCATGTTAAAAGAATTGAAGTACAAGATTTGAAATCAACAGTCTGTAACAGGTTAAGAAGTTTAACCATTACCACGTGCGTGTGAGCAACTATTTCACAGTGTAACCACTTTTGTTTGTATGAGTGGGTCAGCTGAAAAACAGTGAAACAAAATTCGTCATTTATTTCAAAGTCGTCGACTGTACACGACTAACTTTACCTACCAAAGGTGGTTACACCGATCACTCAAAAATTCACTGAACTTTGCTGTAATTTTCATACAAAATTGTAGCACAATTTCAGTTCAGTTGAAATTTTGTTTTGAAATGCAGTTTGCGTTACCGATAGACGCCATGTTTTCTTTTTCGGTGCGGCCTCAGTGAAATAATGGCGATCGGCGTAATCTTCTCATATACAACCTGGGAATTGTCATTACCTCCGGTTATTATTTTTTTGATAAACCTTTCTAAAATGTCACACATTCTTTTCACTCTGGGAAAGGTAACTATCGCTTCCATGCTCAAAAAATTACGAATGAGAAAAAATTGAGATTCACATTCGTTTCATATTTTACAATCATAAAAGGTTATATACGTATGTGACAATCATCTCTAGCCAATGCTCTCTTTAGCATCGAAAGTAACTGTGACGTCAACTTATAAATCGCAGCTTACACGTTTTATGAGTGTTGCTACTGGTAAATTAAAATTCTCAAGTTTTTAAGTTTATGCAACACATGCATATAATTCGAAAGATCTAGTGCAGCAAAGATGTTTAAGCATGCGCGAGTGATGACATTTTTGGAACTAACATGCACTCAGACCCGGACTGACCATATGAGACGACTTGGAAAATCAGAAGTGCTACTAAAAGTTTTATTTTATTGAATAGAAAAGAAGGGTGTTGAGGAATTTCTCGCCGTGTCATTCACAATAACCCACAAAGTGACATTTTCCTTATACAAAATGTGTCATTTTGTCAACTATTGTGAATGACGCGGCGCGAAATTCCTAGCAGCCAAAAGAAGAGAACATTTCGTGGAACTTGGAAGTGAATGTGCCAATAAGGAGTGCTCATTTTAGTTGTGAGGAATCGACCTCTAATTACCTCAAGAACAACAGAACAGAAAAAATCCGTTAAAATGACGTCAGACCTATAAGTTCTAGAGCTGCGAAGACGGTTTAACATCTGGAGTGATTTAACACTAACCTCGCACACTGCATATTAAGCAGGTAGCCATTTAAAATGCTTCTGGCGTTGAATCGACGAATTAATAGTTATTTAAGACATCTAGTGCTAAGTATTAGGCTCTAGATGTGCAATACTCATCGTGAGCCTAATAAAGGACTTTGCACCGAGATTCATACAACGTTTTATGCCACAGAGGCATCTAAAGTTTGCGAATTTTGCATATTATGATGTTGAGTGGTATAAAAGTATTTTAATGCAAAAATAGGGATCATAATGATGAAGCAGGAAGTACACAAATTTGGGTTTTAAATGCCATCCATAGCATCCTGAGATTTTGTGTGGCTGGGACTCAAGTCTAAACAGTTTTTAGCAGGTAATTCTTTGAAGTTATTCCACAACTATTAACTACGCGTAACTATTGTGCCCAGGGAAGGTAGTGACCTTTCCACAATGCAGTCATTTAATGAAATTGCTTTCGAATTGACGGTGTGAAGTAACTTAAAAGTTTATGGCCACTTTTTGGGGAAATTTTGTTTCACTTGAATCGTTTGTTTTCAGTCAGGGCTTAAAGGCAGAGAGATGCTAACATGACGAATGGATAGAAAAAAAAAAGAATTTTCGGAAAATTATTCTCGTTTAGGAGATACAACCTTTTAACTTTTCGACTTTTCTAGATCCTTGTGTACACGGCCTATTTTACAAACCCCTTTCCCTGATTGTGGACGTCATTTTTGCATGACCTCAAATCGCGCTGAACGTTTCACTTAACTACTCTAGTTTCTAAACATTATTTCCATAGGGAAATGCTACTTGGAAACTAAAGCTCAAATGTAATAGATTTGTCTACGATTCTATTACATTTCCTCATAAAAGTGCTGATGTCAGCGCTCCATTTTTGGTGTGAACTAAACGGGCCTCATCATAAAGTTTTTAATTTTGGTGGATTTCGTTTGTTTCTTTCGTTTTACTTGTTCCCCACGTATTCCACCACACAGAAATAGTGCTTGAATTTACGTCTCTTCTACGTGTGAGTGAAACGATTCTATTTAAGTATGGTTTCCACTCAACAAATAGTAATCCGTGAGATAGCAATTCAATTTTGTCTTCCACACGGAGTACTTTTTCGGTAAGTGGAAATTAAGCATTACGCTTCTTTTGTGGTTCAATGTGGAACCATTAAGACTTAAGAATACTAATCAAGTAAAAACTTATGATGAGGTCCGTTTATGACATCTCAGAGTGAATTGATTTCCCAAATAATTAGAGCACAAAGAATGAAGTACTGAAGACAAAAAGAAATTGTGGCGCCTCTATAGGCCAACGACGGTTTCGTATATAGTTAACATGTTGGTAAATTTTAATTGATGGCCGGCGCGGCGTTACGTTTTTTCGTCTTCTTTGCTTTAAAAACAGAAATGATGTAAATGAATACACAAAATAACAAATAATGAATTATAAATGCAAAGAATGGACCTGTATAAAAGCGTATATAATATTCTTTGCATTTATAATGGATATAATGTCAGAGAAGAATCTCGTTTCGTTGGCTAAATTTTTTTTAATGGAAATTCACCAAAAAGTCTCTGTTCTTTTCCCGTTCGTTTAGAACTAAAACTTTGAAGACAAAAACAAAATTAAATAAATTAAGAGAACACACAACAACACAAAGCCTTCAAAATTCGTAGAATATCTAAAAATCGCATAAATTCACTTCAAATAAATTTTCTGGCTAGTTATTCATAATTATAATTATTGTTATTATGAATGAATGGCCAAAGATAGAAGATGCAGAAATAAATTTTATTTTTGTTATATCCATTATGTTTGTGTGTTGTGTTGCTTTTTTTTTGCCTTAGCCATTTAAATAAAGAAGAAGAAAAAAAAAGTTGTTTTATTGGAATGCCACATCTCTTATTATAATTTAATAATGTTGGATGGTATCCCCGCTATATCTCTTTCATAACATTATTGTTATGGTTTTTCAGCTAGCACAACTACCTTCATTCCTCGACTTGATTCTTTGGTTAAAGATGAATATTAATACTTGAATGGCAATTTTATTCAGTTTTCGCTGGCTCTTTGTACCGTTCGGTCGATAAAATATTTGTACAGATTTAGTTGTTTTAAATTTTGTTGGAAATTAAAAATTTAACATTTTTCTTCTTGTTTTGGTTTCGTGTTGTTCAGTATTTTGATCAGTTGTGTTGATGTGGATATATAGTACGAATCGGATCTTGTTGAACAAGAAAAATTGATTGTGGGTTAAACGCTATCTTATTAGCTCCGTTCGTTAGAGATTGTATGGTAACATGGTTAAAATGCAATTTATTTTCGGAGTATTAATCGGATTAACTGCTGCTAGTAAGTGAACTCATTGAAGACTATTTTGTTGTTGGAAAAACTTTGATTTGTCGTTTTTTGCTTCAAAGGATGCACTTTGATAATTGCTCCGAAAGAGAGAATTCGTTCAAATCGTTTTTTCTGCCCACCACACTATATGCATCTAATTGTGCCAATTCAAGATTCGTTTATGCAATGCTTGTTTCATAACACTATATTTTACTATTGTATGAAGAAAACGAGTTAATACAAAATTTTTTGTTGTTTTTTGCAATTTCTAAATTGCTTTATGTTTACATCAACTGTTAGGTCTGCGGTATATTTTTGAAGACATACGAGTAGAAGATGTTGTTTTTGAGCGGTGGAAAAAGGCAGTGAAGTTTTTTTTTGGCTAGAATTTTATCCTTGACTTTTTGCGTTTGACTTGGCAGAGTCATTAATTTTTTTTTTCATTTTTGTTAAGCAAAGGAGTTTTTGTTCATTCTTTTAATTTACCACACGAGAGACGTTTACCAGAAGTTTCTTATTTTGAATTTTGAATGTATTTTACCATTACAATGCTTAACAGATTTGATGTTCTAAATTTTGAAATTTAAATGTTTTTCATTATGCTCGTTGGTCGAAGTTTTGACGTTGTATACCAGTTAATGAAAATTTGAAGTTATGACATTTATTTCCCGCCCAATGCGAAAATTGACCATTGAATGACAGTTTGCCTACTGCAAAAATGATCCATGAAGAATATCTTCTGTTCATTTTACTTGAATTTAATTCCTTTGTGCATGGGACCAGACAATAAACCAGTTACGTGATTCATTAATTCGGTAACAGCCTTGTTATACTCGCAAACTCGTTCGTTTGTTTTTGAGCAACTTGCTTTTGTAACTGGTCGCCCTCGGCTCGGATATACAAAAACTCTAGACTTCTTGCAAAGAATTCGTTGCTCAAAAAACACACTGGTGACTTTGCTTTTATCATAAAACTGGATCCCTATGTAAGGAATTACTTTCGCAGCATCCACGGTAATGTGCAATTAAATTCAAGTCACAAGCAAAACAATTCCGGAAATATTTATTTAAGTCGTCTTTTGTTAAGGTCTTCAGGCTAAGTCGTGCATTGTGCTAAAACGAAGCGGCCGACCAACACAAACACGCACATTCTTTTTCATGAAAGGGTTCGAAAGCCCGGGAAAATTTCAGAAAAACCCTTAACATCCGTGAAAAAGGTAAAGGGCCTTTAAGTTGTATGGGTATCGGCATACGATTACAAATGTCAGCGGTCTTTTCTTTGTAAATCAACTTCAGTGCTATGACGTTTCATAGAGATTTACCAACGGAGGTTTCCTATTTTTTTATATGAATTCTTTTGCACTCTTTTGAAACGGTTTTTGTTCACTCTAACTCTTCACTTGATGTTCCTTCAGCAACTCTTCAATTTATTGGTCTGAAAGTACTAGATTTGAGAAATGTGATATATACCATGAGCAAGTTGTTTGAAGTGCTTCTTTTAAGGGCATTTTTACCGTATACTATACTTACATAACTACCTTTTATAAACCAAAATGAAGATTAATGAAGTTGCAAGCGTTTTAGCAATGCGCTATGTGGTGCTTTAGTGACCACACAAGTCAACGTCATTCATAGTTTAGTTATAGCATATTATTTCGTCACGAGAACTGAAATGACTGTTTATGTTTTCGTGTGATTATTTGCAAAAAGCAACAAAATCGTTTGTTTACATCTCGGTAGTAAATAGTTATTTATGTAAGCAGATTCATATCACGCTACTTTATACCACCAGATGTGATTTGTCACATTGTTGATGCGATGAAGGCTTCTTTAATATTTTAACAAGATCGCTGACTTAATTGCAGTTATGTTTTCTTTGTTTTTAATTACTCTAAGTGCCTTTTTCTGCTGTGATACACATAGCTCAATAGGAAAATAAATCGGCTCACTGGGGTTTGGGATCGTTCACAAATTTCGACGTCTTTCAATTCACAAATTTTTGTAACAAATTTCCGAAACAGATTATGATATGCTATTAGTTAATCCTAACTGAGTCTATCGACCGTAACAAAGTCGTAAAAACGTAATAAGTCTCATCGATGTCTTACTGTCACCACTTTTATTTGGAGACATTCATAAGGTGTTCTCAGGCATGGTAAAAACTCGTGAATTACGGACGTTCCCCTTAGCACATCATGCACAATTCAGAATTTACCAAGCGGACTGACTTCACTTTTGCCATTACAGAGTAACTGTCATGACCAGAATGTACTGAAGATGAATGAGAAGAAAACTCTATTACATTAGACAGTTTGCGCAAATGACATAGAATTTATAGGTTAACTTATAAGTTGGAAATTATAAGTCACATCGTCGTACAAGAAGCTCTGGCGGTTAACTTATAATTTCCAACTTATAAGTTAACCTATATTCTATCTTCTAAATTTGCGCAAACTGTCTGTTATACCCTTAGCATCTACACATCATGGTCTGTCGCCTACCACAATTTTCTATTTCGTAAAAATTCGTTTTGTATGTGTTAAGTTTCTTTTGCACAAAAAGAACCTTGGTCCATAATTTAAAATTAAGAGTTCGTCCCATCTGACTCAAAACACTAAAATTGTTGAATATCACTCCAAAGTTCTTTGCCTGTTGAATATCAAGTTTTTTGTGTAATGATTTCACTACCTTATTACATTTTTAGCACTATCCAATGCCGTTGATTCTGGTTATTATGGACTGAAAATTGGACCATTATCACAACTTCATCATGGCCTTTCCGGTGATGTTTATGCAGTTGATTCAAAGACACTGTTTCTGAAAAACTTAAACTATGACGGAGAGGGTCCAGGTAAGGATTTACTCACATTACACTTTTTTGTCGAGTTACTTTGTGCTTGGTAACTGTCCACAACGAGAACCGTTTTTTGTTGTACAAGTTGCAAGTTTCGTCGCGAAGTACGTTATACAACAGAAAATCGAAGTGACTAGTTGTTCTTACGTTGGATTCTTACTAAAACAGCATCTAACATTTTAAAATACAAATTTCTTCGGATATCCGACACATGATTAAGTGGCCGAAACTACTAGTACATTACTTACCAATGGGTCAAATGATTGTAATGGTACATCTTGTGTGAAGTTTGCCGATCGAGACCGAGGTCGGTAAACACAAAAGAAGAAACATTTCGATCATTTACCCCATTGCTAAATAAGATATTTTATTCAAAAACTTGAGGTAAAGTATTAGATTCGTGCAGTAAAGTTAACATTACCTCACGTTTTTGAATAAAATAATTTTTCGCAACAAGTGACGAAAAGTAGGACTTTCCATTGCCTTTATTGCGAAAAACGTTTTAAACAACTCGTTGATAAATAACTATTTCAGTGGCGAAAAGAAAAAACTTTTGTTGATCTTGTTGCGAAAAATGGTTAATGCTATTTTAGGCACACAATGTGAATTGCACACCTGGTGCCAAAAAAAGCATTTATCACCGAGTTGCATAATGGTTATTTATGACATCGAGTGAAAAGCATACCGAGAAACCCGTAGGAGACAGTCAACTATTAATTTAATTAATCGACAAAACAACAGTCAAGACATTATTAACCTTGGTCATGAAGCTAAGGGCTACAGCGAAAATTCAAATTTCGTCATTTTTGAATAATTATATCCGAGACAAAGGGAAATTTTCAGAAATATTGGCAGTACTCCGTGAATTTTGACAGAAATACAATGGCTTCAAACATGTTAAGTGTACGACAATACTGCCACTCAGATTTCAAACAAAATAATCAACAAATTTCCGTTATTTTTCCAATTATGTTTTAAAGTTTGAATTGTTTGCTTATTTACTTATTCGAAATGAAAATAAGCATTCAATCCAATGTTTCCCATTTTAAAATTTGTAGTCTGCCCAAGGCAGAACTTTGTTTGCTTTCAATCTGCATCGATTCATATTGACTTGCACAAACGTGTCTATGGAAAACGGATTTTATCGCCTATCCAATGCGAAAGTTCACCATTACATAAAGAGTATGTTCGGTTCATTTTACGTGAATAGAGTGTTCCAGTTCGAATTTTGAATGGGTTTCAAAAATGGAGGCTGCGGGTACGCAGTTGTCAAAAACAACGCAACAATGAACAGAGCGAAATTTTTACTTCTAGTAATAGATAGCTGCGTCCCCGCGGCATCCATTCTTGAAAGCTATTCGAAATTCGAACTGGAACACTATTCCTATATGATATTCGACTTTCATATAGGGCAGGCAATAAACATTGGATTCTGTTATGTCATTCATTAATTCGGAGACAACAATGTGACACTCGCAGGCTCATCACTTATGTGTTTTTTGAGCAACTTGCTTTATTAACTGTCTTTCGGCAACTGTAGAGTTTGTGTATAGCTTGTCGAAAAACAGTTACCAACACAAGTTGCTCAAAAAGCACACTTGTGACTTGGTTTTATCAGAAGATAGTTTTTGCGATTTTCCCACCAAAATTTGACTCAGCACTGTGTTACAGTACAGTTCGTAGTACAAATTGAGTGACCGCGTTTACTTTTAATGAATTGTATTGAGGAGATTGCAAAGAGGGATTCTTCTGAAAAACAGAAGGCCGAAATCAGACGCATTTTCTAGTGGAATTTTTTATATGTCGCCAGTAAGGTATTCGACCCAGAAGCCAAAACCACTTTCAAAAAAATTCTTCGAAACTTGTGTGGCTACTGTGAGGTGATCAAAAACCGAAAACTTACAAAGTTTTCTCCAGTTACACGAGCCGTACAGGGTCCTTTCTAATTACCTTTCCAATGACACCCCACAAGACCATGTACGTTTCGTGTACCTCGAGAAATTTCTGTAAGAAAAGTGTAAGTTTTCAGTTTTTTTTTGCTCATTTGCCCCGGAAGTACATGTAATTACCTTTCTAATGACACCCCACACGACCCTGTACGGCTTGTGTAACTGGATCAACTTTTGTAAGAAAAGCGCAAGTTTTCGGTTTTTGATGACCTCACACTAGCCACACAAGCTTCGAAGAATTTTTTTGAAAGTGGTTTTGGCTTCTGGGGTCGAATACCTTACTGAAAAGTAAAATTTTGTAGTGGAATGACAATGAATTACTTTCGCAGCATCCAGTGTAATCTACCATTTTTCGGTGTTTCAGCCATAGTTAGGCATAGCCGTCAATTTGTGTGGACCACAAAGCAAAGCTTTATTGTCACACCACAAAAGAGTTAATAAATTGTTTTTAATTTCACTGTTCAATTTCGTGCCTCTGCGATGTAGACCGGCCGGATTAATAGGCCCACCCTCGTTGTCCTAATGACAGACATGTATTATGCACGTGGGCTTTTGGTCTATGTTGAAAAAAATATTTAACACGCAGATGATTTATGTTGATTGTTTTCTAGCATAATCGATGCAATGGCATTAGTTTACGTAAATTTACCGTGATGAATGATAGAAATTATGCATTAGTGTTGTTATAAACATTAGAATTGATTAAGTGGCATCAAGCGAATGAATATTTTACGTAAAAAAATAATTTTTATTTTAAATTTCCATTATTCATAAAAGCGCGCGCCTAGAGATTAAAATTTCAGTTGGAAAGTCAAAGTCGAAAAGTTTTTATTATTGTAGGTCAATGTTGTTGTTAATTATAAACTGAATATATTTTCATAATAAAAATGGACTTGCATCGAGATTGATTTTAATGAAAAAATGTAAAAAAAAAATTATTAATTTTTCAGCTGCATATTTTTATGTCAGCACGGGGAGAAGACCTTCTCTTGAAGGTGCTTTTCGTGTTCGTGACGAACGTGGCAGCACCGGCGTAATAAAGCGATATCGTAACAAAGATGTGACGCTATCGTTACCCGAAGGCAAAACGTTGCGTGATGTTAAATGGTTCTTCGTGTGGTGCGACGAATTTTCGGTTAACTTCGGAGATGTTGCTATTCCGAAGAATTTGGATTATCCTCGGCCGCTAAAAATTGCCGCCTTAAAGGGAGTGCACGAAGTGTTATCGGACAACATTGTTATTGTCGATGCGCAAACATTACTCGTACCAAATTTCAGTTACGACGGCGAAGCGCCAGGTAAATCACGAAAAGCCATTAGTGAAATCGATCAAAGTGAAAAACAATTTCGTTTTTTCTTTCGTCAGACGCTAAGTTTTGGGTAGGTCGTGGCACAAAACCGACACCGAATGGCATTCGAATACCGGACGAAAATGGCAGAGAAACGCCATTGATTAAGTACGATAAGAAGACGATTGTTCTGACATTACCGGGTGACCTAACTGTTTTCGATATTGGTCATTTTGGAGTGTGGTGTGAAGCATTTACCGTTGATTTCGGACATGTTCGCATACCGGATGTGGTAAACGTGCCGCCATCGCTACGCATGCTCGGTATCAGTCCACAGGTAAAGTTTTAATTGATTTTTTTTTTATATTTTTGGTTCTTATGTTGTTTTCGCTTAGACAATTGAGAACACAAAAACATTTTTCTTTTTTAAATGAATAAGAAAGCTCTCTCTACACTTTTTTGAACAAGAAAAAAAAAATTGATAAAAAAATTGTGTCTTATGATTATAAATCTTAATTATTAAGTAACCACGAACTACCTTTCATATTGATTGATTGATTGTGATTAAATGCTTTACATTTTAACTATTTTAATTATTTTTTTGTTTGTTTGTTTTGATATTTTGTTTTTTACTTTTTACATTAATTATTAATTATGGAAATTTGAAATTAGTCTAATTGAATTACTTTATAGATGGGAATTGAGATTCTCAGCATTGTTATGTTTTGAACTATTACTTTACAATGGACGACGTAAGAGCTTCTTCGTTTTAGATTAAATTTGAATCTGAATTTTCACATTTACACAATATTTACGAATTAACATTTAACCGGTTGCTACATTATTATCGAATCCAATTACATTAGCCGAGTCGAGACGCAAAAGTATAACATTAATTTACTCTTTTTTTGTGTGAATCGGTTATATCTACACTCCGCAAATGTTTATCTTATGCAGAATAAGCAACAGCTGGTGTGTACAATTCAAGGTTTATTTTGTAAGAATCAAATTCCTTCATTTTTTAGCCGTTTTTGTGACTAAAAAAGCCAATTAATGCTAAGAGGCATCGGAACTTAGCTAAAATTATAGCCTACATTTGCGTGTCTCGTATTAAATTACATTTTTGAAACGATCTTTTCATCAGAAACCTTTTCGAAAAATGTACGACCGCAATAACGACCACGAATGTGGTAGCTTTAAATAAAAATTAGTTTTGGCTGTAGACCAGCTCTGAGAAACGTGAGAAGTTTAACGAAACTTTCATAAACTGCTTAGTTTTGTCAGAGCTGGTCAAACTGCTGCAAACAAATTTATTTTCTAAGGACTACATTCGTGGTCGTCATTGCGGTCCTATATTTTAGAGCATGAATTCTGGCGGAAATATATCATCAAAATATAAAAGTCAACTAAAATCCAGTATTTAAAAAACGCCCAAATGTATGCTTTTCAGCAAAGCATCTATCCCCTTAAGAGGCATCGGTTCTTAGCTAAAATTGTAGCCTACATTTGCGTGTCCCGTAGTTTTGATAATATCTTTTCATCAGAATCCTTTTCGAAAAATATACAAGCCTAATCACGACCACGAAAGTCGTTTGACCGGGTCTGAGAAACGTGAGCAGTTTAACGAAATTTTCATAAATTGCTCAGTTTTGTCAGAGCTGGTCAAACTGCTACAACCAAATTTATTTTCTTTGGAAAGCTAATACATTCGTGGTCGTCATTGTGATCGTACGTTTTTCAAAATGGTGGAAAGATATCATCAAAAGTAAACTAAAATACAGCATTTAAAAAACGCCCAAATGTATGTTCTTCAGCAAAGCATTGATGCCTTTTAAATGATATTTCTTAAGATTTGCGAGTAGATAAGAAATTTCCTCAAAGTAGGCCCTGGCACAATCACATGAGTACGTTGTTTGTGCACAAGCATTAATAATTTGAGTGTCACGTGAAGTCAGCCCCACCTCCTGTACATACCTAATTTATTTTTCAATTTAGCTAAACAAATCTCTAACATCAAATGAAATGCCTTCGTAAAACGTATTTTGCCTGTGCGATAGACACCACTGCAAACTTTACTGTACACCACAGAATAGACCGGCCTATCGACCCTATCAGCTCTTGTGGTCTGGCACCTGAGAGTGTACATGTCCTTAGAGATTGTCGGGATTACGATAATACCAAAGTAAGGCTTTGCACCTACGGGTATTATGAACTCTTTAGATGGCATGCGCCTCTACGACTTCTTATCGACAAGTTGTCGCATTTTCAATCTACATTCGGCTCAAAATACAATCTACGACTCAACAGAAAATTTTCCAGCAAGACAGTACGGTACGGTTGTTGTCTTGCGGCCGGAAAATGCGAAAAACCTTTTTTGGGCGTGACAGTAAAGACGCACTTTCTGGCCGCAAGACAACAAACGGCTAAATATTGGTAATGCATGTGAAATGAATGCCGAGAATCGGATTGTAGTTCTGCCGTAATTTGCATGAGGGAAAAGATCCTTTCATCAATGTGGAGTTCGTTAGTTACTTGACATGTCAATACCGTTGAGTACAAGAAGTTCTTGGGTCTGCAACAATATACCGGAATACAAGAGATTTCGTTATTGGAGAGCTAGCATTTTTTTGGTCAACACTCTCGTCCCCGGCTCGTGCTAGAAACCTCTCATTCTCTAAAAAAAACCTTTCGGTTGTTGATTATTCTACATACGACAAACATTTATGGAGTTTAATTTTTCCATTTTTTTAGACCGTTGAGAAATTTTGTATAGAAATTATACAACGGTGTCAGTAATGCCATGTAAATGGTCAACTTTTCGTTCGTTATAGTTACAAGAATATCACACAGACATTCTTTTATTCTTTTTTTTTATTCCACAAAAGTTCAAGTCTTTTATTCTATTCTATTATTCTCTTTCTTTAATGCACTGACTATAAATCTAGTAGACTTCTGGACATATAGATGCTAAGTGGCATAACGAAATAACAAATCAGAAAAGAAATTTCAAACTGAAAACTTTGTTCATTTTCAACAAATATAGGTTTTGGAAGACATTATGGAAATGAATGCACTAAAAACTGTAGTAAATCTAGGATAATTTTCCGGTATAAATGAAATCCAGTGCATAGTGGTCGAGTTTGTATCTTCTCAGTAAATGAGTTTCTTATGCAGAATTAGCTACGTATGAAATTCGTTTTTTTAATCAACACATATGAAGTAGTAGATTCATTAGATGCTGCGAAAGTAAATTCATTACATAAGGTTCTAGTTTTATGATGACGGCAAACTTTTTTTTGAGCAACCAGCTTCGGTAACTGTCTTTTCGACAAGTGAGAAGTTTGTATTTATAATCCGAGCCGAAGACGAGGTCGAAACACACGAATGAGTTTGTACTACGAAAATATATCCAAAATTACGTATCAGCATTAAATGTATTCTAGTTTATTGCCCGCTCAATCCAAAAATTGACTATCACAGAGGAATTCACGTTTCACGTAAAATGAACTGAAATTGATCTTCATGTAACGGATCATTTTCGCAGGGGGCAAACTACGACAACTTTTGCAATGAAATGCGTTTTGCGAAGATTTCCTTATTTAAAATTGGAGATTTGTGTACAGGTGGCGCAGACCTCACCAGATGAACTAATTCTGCATATGAAAATCATTTACAGAGTTTAATAACAAGTCACAAAATCCGGTGTTTAGGGTGGAGTAATTTTTTTACTTTTCACGACAATAGCTACTTTTCTAACTATAGTTAGTAAATAGGACTTTTTGTGCAATAGGTATGAGATTGCCGATTCCAGCCGAAGGCGACACATCGTATGCGCAAAACCCCCATTTACTATCTTGTTAGCAACAAGATTTTATGTACAGCAGTGAGATCCACATTTTTTCAAAAATCAATTTACGCACTAGTGAGCAAATATTCAAGTCCATTTAAGCACTACTTTGATCGCACTGCTGTAAATAAAGATATTTTTGATAGTATTTTACATGACTAGGGATAAAAAGATGAAAAGTATAGTTTTCGTGTGAATTTTGTTGATCCGAGGCGAAGCTGAGGTCAAAAAACACACGAAAACGAGACTTTTTATTTTTTTATCCCGAGTTATGTAATGATGACTGATGAGGGCTTCGAAAGAAGTGCTAGAAACATGGAAAGTACGGTTTTCGACGCATGTAGCATGTAAAACCAATTTAATATTTAACAAAGGAAAAATTGATTTTACAATTAGTTTGAAAAAAAAAATACCAACAATTGAAACACCAGTTTATAAACTCTCTCAGTGACAATTTCTTAACTGAATCAGTGCTTGTTTTCGGGCTCTTTTTCGGGAATTTTATTTTTGAACAACTCCGAAAAGTTATGTAAATATTCGGACTTTGTCAGAGTTAAAATTCTCAAAAATAGTCCCTGAACTGAAATAAACAAAATCGAAAAAACAAAAACGAAAATACAGACTAGTGAACAGTGAAAATTTAACTTGAAACATAAAGAAAGACTTTAGTTCTAGAAGACAAATTGTTAAGTCGTTTATATATATTATAAGATCGAAAATGTTTCTATCTATCAAAACTCATTGTATTGTTATCGAAATTCGTTTAATGTTCAATGTGGCATCATACATAAATGTATTTCTTTTATAATTTTTTTTGGCCAATAAATGCTGATACAAAATGAAAAATTGTTTCTTTGTAGAAAGCAATAAAAATAAAATTGGATTTAAAATGGCAAAAAGTGAGCTTTATCGCTTGAAACCGGGTAAACTAACAATTAATTTGTATTTGTGTAACTTTACAAAAAAAAAATGCTTGGAAAATAATCAAACATATTAGATAATGTGGCATCAAATAATCAAACAGTACATTTCGAATGTGTATTTAATTATAACCATTCCAATTCATAGACAAGGACAACAGTCACATGAGCTACAAATTCTTATCAAATTTGTGTCGTGTCTAAAGGTAGTTTACTCACAAACACAGCGGTACATTGCCTGGCCGTTAAGCAGACTTTAATTTAACTTTCGGTTTCGAGGCCCATTTTTGGTAATTTTAATTGAACATATTCCGAAGTTGTTGTGGAAAATTCCGAAAAAGTTTCCGAAATTTCGGAAATTTTCTGAACAGAAATCCGAATAGATTCTGATTTTTAAAAACATTTTTTCGGAATTTTTCTGAGTTTTTTTTAGCATTTTCACAAATTTTTTAGAATTAAAATTCCCAAAATTAGGCCTGGCTCCGTTTTTGAGTAAAAACTTTAGACATAGCTCAGCAAATTACAATAATATCATTGCTTCTATTATGCACTTAAAATTTTTAATTCCCCCCAAAATTGTCATTTTGTTCAGCAAACGATTTTTCATTTTGTAATTTTTTTTTTAATGGCACTAAAGTAATTAAAAATACATTTCAGTAGCACACATAATACAACAAAAAAAAAAAATGCTCGTAACATGAATGTAGCACTTGCTAATATTAAAACATTTAAAAAAATGATCTTTGAAAATCCCAAAGAAACAACGGTTGTGGTCACCTAGGACATAGAGCAAAAATAACATGATGCACAATATTTATTTACAGTCGAAATTAAATTGTGAAGTCTTGTACGATGACTTGGCGTTCGAAGTGAGATGGGCGGTGGCTGGAGAAAGCGTTGTCGTTCAATTAGTAGCAAAACTAGGTAAGTGTATTTTTTTGTGCTTTTGCTTTTTTCCATTTTTTTGCGAAGACGCAGTACTGTTTGAGGTAATTAACACAAATTATGAGAAGCTCTTGGATTCTAGAGACCATGTGGTAATTTTTCTTCACGGCGCCAAAACTTTACCTCAAATAAAGTCCGAAATCGGACGCATTTTCCAGTGGAAATTTCTATATTATATGACCCTAGAAACCATAACAACTTCCAAAAAAATTCTTCAAAGCTTGTATGGCTAGTGTGAGGTGATCAACAACCGAAAAAATGCACTTTTCTTACAAAAATGTCTCCAATTACACTAGCCGTACAGGGTAATTAGAAAGGTAATTGCATGAACTTCCGATGGAAATAGGGTCTCATTGGGTTTAACATTCATCCACACTTTTCTTGCAAAAATTTCTTCAGTTACAGTTACATGTACTTTCGGGTAAATTAGGGTCTTATGGGGGTTTGGAAGCATCTACGATGAATTATGAGAAGTTAAAATGACCCTAATTGTCCCGAAAGTAAATGCAATTCCTTTTCTAATGACACCACACACACCCTGTACGGCTCGTGTAACTGGATAAATTTTTGTATGAAAAGTGCATGTTTTCGGTAATAGTTATTTATGGACCAAGAATCGAATGAAGGTATTTTATCGCACCAGATGTCGATTGTCAACCCGAGGTGAAGCCGAGTTTGACAAGACATCGTGTGAAATACCAGCATACGACTCGTGTTTCATATAACGTTTTATGCAATTCAGTTAGCGAATTCCGAGCGCTTATATATAAAACATAAAACTCAAAATTGCCATTAAAAAACAATCTAAAACCGATCACAGTACACCACATGTTCCTTCTTCGAACTGAACGAAAATATAATTTCCTTACTAGTGTTGAAATATCGCGACTTCGTCGCTGATTTCCCCCGTCGCGTCGTTTAGGAAAAACGTTGTTCCTAACTTATGCTACGTTAAGAGGAATCTACACATTTGGGGGCAAAATTATCATTATTTTGATAATAATTTTGGACTCGCATCCTTTTTGGAAAAAGTTAGTTTACAACAAAAATTGAAATGTTTGTGAGGATGTAACCTAACTCCGAGCAAACTCAAAATATGTGTCAATTTTCGTGAAATATCAAGTTTTCACGGACTGAGGTTACGTCACCACAAACATTTTACTGAAAGCTAACACATTTTAACACCAAACGATTGAAGTACTTGTTCCTAGAATAATAATAATTTTGCCTCGAAATGTAGGCAATAGTTTAGTCATGTGTAGATTCCTCTTAATTACATCTTCACGTTTTCAATTTTGAGTTGTTAGCTCACGAATTGAAACTTACGTCGCCCAAACCCACCAAAGTGTTCGTTGCGTTGCACAGGTTTTGATAAAAAACCCAAAACACGCTATAAATTCATGCCGTAAGTGCGGTTGATATTCAAAATCTTTCTAACGCAGCGTCATTTTCTTCAAATTCGAACACTTTAGCTTGGCACACTTTAGGCGTGAATTGGCAATTTTTAAGTCCCCTTGCACCCCTTTGTACGTTTTTTAAAATTCCCAAAAAAAAACGACGTGACGCGACATAAAGTTTCAGCGCCGTCAAGTTAAATCAACCTTAACTCGAGGGGTCAACTCGATTTGCAACTGGTTTAAAATTGACAGTATGGCCAGACATTTTCTGTCAAACTTTCGCGTGTCAACCTTTAGCGTGTAACTTTTGTGGCTGCTAGTAATTTCATGACACATTTTGTATAGGGAAAATGTCACTTTGGGGGTTATTGTGAATGACGCGGCGCGTAATTCCTCAACACCCACAAATATCATTAATCTGAAGGGTGGATTGTGTCACTCTTCGGTTAATTTTTACTTGTCACCTATGGAACTATCATAACTTGCATGAAAATCATGAAAATTCAGATTAGATTATAATCATACTTTTTGAACATCAACATCAAAGCCCAAATCGGAAGAAGATAGCAAAAAGTCAATAGAAGACCTCGTATCACATTACGTAATACCGCACGAGGTATTAGGTTTACGACCCTACTAATTATACGGATTCACACAGGGCTTATTGCAAAAACCTGTTGCGAACTGCTTGTTTTTCTTACTTCCAAAATAGCAAGGTTAAAAGTTGTAGTTTTTGAAGATCGTTGCAATACAACACCTTAAATAACATCCAATTTATACAAATAATTTAACGAAATTTCGCACATAAATATAAATCTTGACTTTCACACACAAAAATCAAAACGTTCACTATACCATTAGCAAAAATGAAATGCATAATTACCGCATTACCAATAAACAAGTTATGTGAAGAGGTAATAAATACATCACAACCATCATTTGAAAACAATGCTTTCGTTTTTATTTTATATTTATTACAAACGTGAATATTTTTGCCACATTGCCAGTCATTAGCCTTTGGCATTTCACATGTAATGTAATTGCCTTTATGTTTTAATGATATGCTTTACATTTTCCTACGTCATTAACAATGATTTTTTTATTCTTTTAAATTCACTTTCATTTGTGTGGGTTTATACTTAAAATGAAAACGGTGTCCATCAAAAACTATTGTGATGTAACGATTCTGTGAAAATATATTCAACATCTCTGTAAAAAAAATAACAGATTTTTTTGTGAATAAATTCAGCTTTTTGAATTCAATTTACAATTTACATCCCGTTCGGATGACAACGACTCGTAGTTAGTAGGACTCGTTTCAAGAAAAAATGTAGTTACTCTATATTCCTGTTAAAACAATGCAATGACACAAATTTACGTTTTGTTAACATTTTTCAGACATTATTTCCGTTGTTCAATCTAGTTTACATGTCCATGATTTTGCAAATTTAAGAGGCATCAATGCTTTGTTGAAACGCACATACATTTTGGCGTCTTTTTGTCGCTGTGCTATTCTATGACCCTTTGCAAATTTGTAGCCTACATTTAGGCGGAAAAATATTCGTTTTTTGATGATTTCTCTGAACCAAAATATTTTTTGCAAAGGTAAAACCATCAAAACACGCAAAGAAAAAATTGGCTTGTTAGTCATAACTTAACCCACTTGGAGAAACCTGTGCAGATGACATAAATTTGCACAATCTGCAACGGTTTCCCCAAGTTGGTTAAGTTAACACCCACAAACTATTTGTTAAGTTAAAAGTAACACATTGCTGAATGATTTTGTTTCATAGAAATCATCACACAACGAATATTTTCCGTCTAACTGTAGGCTACACAAATTTGCAAAGGGTCCATTGATATTAAGACTAATCGACACATCGCTAAATTAAAGCCTAAATTTGTGAGAAAAAACGATTCGAAACGACTTCGATGATAATTTCGTATCCTTTCTAGAAAAAGTGGGACCATAGTTTTGTATCAAGATGTGTTGGCTTTCAGTAACAATGTTAAATATTTGTGGTGATGTAGCCTGCTATGAGAAAACTCAAAATTTGTCCCAATTTCAGTGAACAATTGCGTTACAACATCACAAACATTTTAACACTAAACGATGGGCACAGTTTTTCCAGACAGGACGCAGATACGAAGTTATCATCAAAAATATTTCATTTTTTCGCTCAAATTTAGGCTACAAATTAGCGTTGTGTCGATTCGTAGAAGTCTAAAAAAACTGAGCAGTTTTTGAAAATTTTGTTAAACTGCGGAGCTTGCACGGAGTTGGTCAAGCGGCTGCAACCAAAACCATAAACCAGGTTGGTCGAAAAATTTTCAAATTTAATAAAGAGATATCATCGAAAATGAAATACGAGACACACAAATGTAGGCTACAATTTTAGCTAAGCATCGATGGCTCTTAATGTCAACTTTTGTTTTTTGTAATTCTTAAAATGACGTTTATGACATAATAAAAACGTCCGACAATTAATTAACTATTTTCGCTACAGGTTACTGTTTTTGCTGTGGTTTGTAACAAGAGTTTCGTTGAACAAATGGAAATCTAGAATTTTATTTGCTGAATTTTCTTTAGGCACGCATTCGCAACAGGAATGAAATGCTGGAATAAAAAATCTAGATTTTCATTTGTTAATTTTTTTTTGTCATTTTTTTAGAATCATTTCCAAACTCCCACATCAGAAACATTACAATTTTACTTTATTAATAACATTTTTAAGAAATTCAAGAATTAACCGATTTTGCTAAACCTTAAATTTACGAACAAAAATGGAAAAAGCCAATGTTTTTCGAGAACTTGAATAATTACCACTGTAATTTGAATTTTTGATGAATTAGTAGATGAACAAACGAATTGTAAAATTAGCGCAGTTTGATAATAATTCATTGTTCAATGTGTACCTTGTTGCACAAAGTAGATTTGTGTACCACTGGAACTAAGTTAGGACATGGCAATAGAAAGAGGAAATGCTGCTGCAGTCATGACCACTTTTCGTGATTGTGATAAGATGGAAGAGATTTTCTACCTGTGATTTAACTTTTCAATTTGTATGAATGTCCCTCTGTCTGTTTAAATGTCCCTCTAATCTGTTTAAATTGTACAAACCGATGTATAGAGATTCTCTAAATTCACGGCAGAGTAAAAAAAAAACCGGGCAGGAGCGCTTGATTTGACTAGGAACCTGAATTATCTAGTAGCCTTGTATTTTGCGAATCAAATTAATTAAACTTATGTCAGTGTTCATTCGAGTTCATTTTCATACAGTGTATTAGGTCCCCCATTTGACGTTTCAAAAATGAACCGCTCCTGCCTGGTTTTTACTCTGCCATGCTAAATTAGAACATGTGCTACAAAACATGAACTTGTGCAACGAGGTGGACACTACATTTTCTGCAACAACGTATCGAAATAAACAAACATCAAAATAAATCATTTCTACCAACGGTAAAAATCTTTCAAATATTCAAGTAGTTTCCCACAGTTAAACCAAGCGATGCGGAAAAATCACACGACCGGTAAAAGTCCACATTTCAATGTAATCTGTGTTCACGAAGTCTGTCGTATTTCTATACATTATTGTTGAATAAACGGCTTACAATAAGCCTGAGTCCTTCGTACGGTTAGGTACAATTCAACAAAAGAAAATAGAAAATTCCAACTAGGTGAAGTCACTTGCGAACTTCAGAGTCACTTGATAAAACAGAACAATTTGAGGGAAAGAAAATAGAGAATGAGTCAAGAAAACTCAATATTTTCACGACTATATGCGGTGTCAAAACATGACTTTCGTCACTGTACGCATGAAAGTGTAACTTTTCTAGCATGCGCTAAGTAAAAACAGTGTTTTTTGACCCCATTTGCAGTGAGAAAGTTAGTTGTTCTTGACCGGCTATTCTTTTCCACTCATAAGTCCAAAAATAATCCTCAATGGTAAAAAAAGCTGCGTTTGGTCTAGTAATATATTTCGCTCTGGTTTAATCTCTTACGATGATGAATACCAATACGTATAGATCGTTTGCAGAAGAATTCATTTTTACTTTCAGAAAACAATGAGTACATGTCCTTTGGCATATCTAAGAGCAAGGACCATACCGTGATGGTAGGCGCTGATGTGGCAGTTGTTTGGGTGGATAGGGATACAGGCAAGGGTTATGCTCACGATTACTATTTGGATGATAAGTCACAGTGTTCGGGAACACGTGGAAGTTGTCCAGACATAAGATTAGGCGTAATGTCAACAGAAATCTTTAAAAAAAAATTCCTTTTCAATGCATTTGATTTTCTGCTCAGGACAACACAAATTCGATTCGATTACTGAACGCAGCTATGGTCAATGGATACAGCATCGTGACATACCAACGTCCATTGAAAGCATCTGACCGATTCGATTTACCTATTCCAATTAATGGTTCTCAGGCTATTGTATGGGGTATAGGACCATTGAACCAACGCACCGAAGTGTCCTTCCACTCAAAGTACACGAAAGGCGATAGGCTCATCGACTTTGGTAGGCAACCAACATGGAACTGTCCGGTGCCCGACGGAGAAATGAAAATGACCGGAGATGAAATTAGTGCGAAACCAGCACAAACCAATGTCAACCACAACAGGGACCGAAATCGAGAAGCACAAGACAGTCGTCCACAGAAACAAGAAATCAATCGACGAGGATCACGCCCAGCATCGACAACTGACGATAAATACACTGTTCCCGCACTACACGTAATTAATGAAGATAAATCGACTGTTCCTGCACGGAACGTACCTACACCAAAGCCAGCACCGACGAATGGTGCTTGGGAAATTCCACCAATCCAATGTTATGAACCAGAAGACGGCGTATTTTATGCACAAATGGGACCGACAGGTGGAAAACACGGCTATCCTGCTATTACAGGTTTGTGTAGTAATTTTAATCGTCCGCTAATTTAGCGGTGCTAAACAACGTCGAGGCAACAGCTCTCCCCAATATCATTCTATTGTCTTTCATTTGTGTTATGTAATGCATGGACGCTTGTAATAAGTTACTTTCGCAGCATCTGATGTAATTTACTATTTCTCAATTGGTATACAATTGCGACTCCTTTACATTCGTAGGTCATGTGGGCTGGGGTATTTCTTGGTACATCAATGGTCTCTTGATTCCGGAAATCAATGTTGTTCGTGGCAAGACCTACACTTTCGTTGTTGAAGGAGGCAATGATCCGGAAGTCCCAGCCAAATACCATCCATTTTACATTACTGACGATCCGGTTGGTGGATTTGAATATAAAACTGAAGAAGAGAAAGCAGTAAGATGCGCGAACACAATTTATCGGTCTGCCCATTTCACAACAGAGTTGCAAAAATTTCTTTCAGAATGTTCGCATTTTCGCTGGTGTTCATCGTTCAAGAAATGGTGCCGTTGCTCCAACTGGCATCGGTCGATTGTGCCATTGGACATCCGATCCGGATGGACCGTCAGCTGATGAGTATTCATCGTTCGGAGCGTACCAACGCAGTTTGACGCTGAAATGTGATGAAGGCGAACCGGGGATTATTACATGGCAGCCCGATAACAATACGCCGGACACTGTTTACTACCAATGTTTCACGCATCGCCACCTCGGCTGGAAGATAAATGTTTTAGATGCGTGTGATTCGGCACAAGCCAGCGAAATCGATGAGGTGTATGTTGAACCGGAGGCGGATGAAGATGGTTTGCTGTTAGAAGCTTCACAACGTTATGAAACAAAGATTCGACCAAATGAAATTTTTTTATTGCAGCACGAGAAAGATTTAATCAAAAATCATAACATGAACGAACAGCCACCAAAAATACAGTTTGATCTAATCAAAAATACAGAAATAAATAAAATTATAGCTGAGGGAATTAAGGCAGCTGAGGCGTTGGAGGAAAGCATTGCCAAGCCTAGTGCGAACCAAAGTAATGTCGAATCAAAACCCAATCCACCGTCCAATCAACAACAGCAATCCGTGTACTCATCGTTACCATCGAAGGACATTCAGATTCCCAACGATGATGTAGCCAATTCCAATCTGGCTCTATCCGAATATCTGCGACCACCGAGCATTCCGAACGGACAACTTTTCCGGCCCGTTCAACTACCTCAACGGCGTCCAAGCGCAACCGTAATCATCGAACGACGACGTCCTGCTAACAATTTATACCGTCCGTATGTGGTGCCACAACCGTCAATGATCATCAGTCACTACAAGAAACCAGTTTCGCCTCTGATTCGACCGTTCGTTAGCCAATCGAAACCGATCAAAGCGATAGCTCCGTTTTTAGTATTGAGCCCGAACGAACAATATCTGTCGCGGAAGACATTTGAACAGAAAGTAAACAGAGTCTCACCGAATGTGGCTGAATCTAATGGTCCAAACAAGAAATTTCATCGGGAAAATGTTCCAGTTAAATATCTGAACAAAACGGTAACCAACCAACATCCATTGAAATCAGTGCAGGGAGCCAACACCAAAAAGAAACCATTCGGCGAAACGCCGCTGAAAGCGCACGCAAAGCCAATTTTCACAACACCGTACCTACACAAAGACGAAAATGTCTATCGACCATCGGTAGTTCAGGAACATAAAGGATTCCAACCAGACTCGGTAATTGTGGAAGGCGGTTTTCGACCAATAGTCAAACGTCGAATGGAGGATGTTGATGATGATCAAGATGACAGCGACGAAATCATTGGCACCGCCAATGTCAACCGACGTCGTGACGATAACATCTCCGATGTCGATGATAATGTCGAAAGTGGCGATGCGTTGTTTGTGAATCAGGATGTGGAAACGAAGCAATTCGAGCCGATGTTTATTCCGTCGCCACTCGATAGCATAAATACCAGCAACGGAAAAATGATGGTAAACGAAAAGTTAATGGAAAATATGGACGTTGAAGACGGAGACGATAAAATGATGATGGCCGGTGAACGTGTCGATGCATACTATTTACCACCAGACAACCGAAAAATTCCTGCTAGAGTTTATCCGGAAGGTGCGGTTGTTACATATGACGGTAAAGCGGTTTTGGATTATTCACTTGTGAATCCCCTGCCTCCACCATTACCATCCAAAAACAATTTCCTATTGTCGTCCGGACATTTATCGAAAACCGAACAATTGATAAGGAACACCCCACAGTTCGGACCATTTCTTGGTGAGTTTCCTCCATTAGCGCCAGATTTTGTGCCACCAGAAATCGTACCAAATCTGCGACCAACCATTCAACACCCACTGCCAGTGACTGAGTACACTAATCCGAATACAAAACCGATTTCAACGAAATTGACTTTATTAAAGCCGACATCGATAACTGCTGAGCAATCGTCACTGAGTACAGATTCTGCAGAAGATGGGGCAGCTGAGGCCGATAAGACCATCGTCAAGGAAACAAAAAGAACTTATTAACATTGTAGCCTGTAATCTCACTGTGTCTAATTTATTGATTCCCCTTTAATAGTAAGAAAACTCACTTACCGAACAAAATACTGGAAGTGCCTAAAGTATTGTCAAGAAACCCTCAAAAATAAATTTATTTATTCTAAATCGCGTCTGCCGAGACGTAGAGCGTTTTCTTGAACGTAGATTGAAGTTGTTTACATAACTGACATGTGCGCTATGTGGCATTGTGTCGGATTTCTAATGGATCTGTAGATTTATGCAGCTAAGTTTCAAATATTCGATGCGAATTCGATCGGGCGATCGACGAAGTACCAGTCAAAAAAATTTTGCCGTCCCGAGCTGTATGTAAAAATACAAACCATCCACTAAGTTCAGTCAGTAGCAAATTTGTCTTACCGATCAGATAGTAACTTAAATCAAGCTAATATGAAGGGTAAACGCAGTATGTGCCAATCTAGACAGTCCCAGCAAATTAGCAAGAAATGACCTTTTATGCGGAAACACACGAGCAATTTTGCATTGATGGGATCGACAATTATGCTGCGTTTTCCCCTGTAATTTGATATTCACCACAGGCTAAACAACAGAAAACGCATCATAATTGTCGATGTCATCAACGCAAAATTGCTAGTGTGTTTTCTGCCTTATCCACGAATCCATGTTGCGCAATTCTCAGCTGGGGCTGTTGCTTAAAATCCATCGTTATCAATGGACCATTACAGTATCGTATGAGTGAGTTGAATTTCGCAAAGTTTTGGTGCACAATACGATCTTGGATTAAGGCAACGTCAGGTTCTGCAACACTAACTCAGGTAATTACACTCAGTGCAGGTCAGGCCCGGACTGGCCATGTATGGTGACTTATAAAATCACAACTGAGCTTTTCTAAATTCATTCAATTTGCTATATTGGCGCCTTTCAGATGTGTCTTTTGGCACCTTTTCTTCAAGCGCTTTTCGGTACATTTCAAGCTCTTTTTCGTGTATTTCACAAGACCGCCTTTCAGTAGCGTGTCTAGCAAATATTTTTGTTAATTGAATCGGAAAATTTTCTTGTCAAGCTATTCCAACCACACGTCTAACGACCATAATTGTAGTTGTTCGTTATTCTTATGGCTGAAAGTCAGGGTCTTACATCAGAAAATACGTCGCAGGAAGTTCGCCATGATCTGTTTTATGAACGGTTGAGAAGAAACAGAAAATACAGACGAGTAGTAAAAGTTTCGACGTCAAGTTCATAGATGGACAACATCCGGCTAATCATCTCGAAGTTATTCTTCAAAGAGTTTCAGTCTTTTTTCTTACTACACTACTATAAGCTTTCAAGCAGTAGATTGGGATAGATTGGGAAATATTATCGTGGGAAGTCAAGGGACCCTAAGTATCCAACCAGTAACTGTTTTACTGTAATAATTATAAGCCATCAATTGTACACGTTTTCCGAGACATTGTCTGCCAAATGAATTTGTTGTGAGGTTTAACATACTTCGGTGTAACATTGTACCGATGTTCAGTTCATGCCACTATGGAAAGTCCAAAGGCACCAATCTGATTTTGCGAGGTCGAAGACAGAGGGAAATGAATTTTTAAGTTTCAGTTAGAGGCAGTGAAATTTCAGCATGAATTTCCTTCAGCTGATCCACAAAAACAATCAAAACTGTTTATACGGCTTTATACGGTTTCGCCACTAGCAGGCGCATGCGTGAAGCAGATTCAACCGTATAAACAGTTTTGATGTGGATTAGCTGAAAAACAGCTGAAATTCCACTGCCTCTGACTGTATGTATCATGAATCCAAATTGAAAAGTTCACTTTACTATTGCCGGTACAAGAATCACTTTACATTTTCGAGGTATTTGTTCGCTAGCTTTTATTTAATAATAATAATAATAATAAGGTAAGTGTGCACCACGTTTACACCTTACCTTATTTCAATCTTTAACAACGAAATTCGCAAAACTTTTCTGAAGATATGCCAGTGTTTCACATTGGTTGGTTATATCAGCTAGATGTAGCGCTTCAGTTTTCTGTTCGCTTGATGTTTTTATTCGATGATCGTAACCAATCAACAATTTGATTATTTTCACGTGACACCTCATGAATACTACGACAAATGAATTTGTGTACAGCAAACTGACAAAAGACAATTATACGAATTAACGTCTTACTCGCATAAATCAAAATATTTCCTCCGAATTGATTTTGTTCAATAAGAGCGTCATCTTCCGCATTGTCCAGTGCGAATCGAATAGCATTGAAATGTCCGCCGTTTATAGCATAGTGCACCAGATTCAGTCCGATGGTGTCCTTTAATGATTTGTCAGCTTTACGATCGATAAGAAGCTTTCCGATTGTGACATGGCCATGAAGCATTGATATCTTAGGAGGAACAAATTATATCAGTCGCTCACAATTCGATAATACGAGAACAATGAAGAATAGGAGTTTCTATGACTTTGCTGCTACACTTCGGACTTTCACAAATCACTATTTTCGAATTCGAATTTATACCGTCCTCATATGGTACTTATGCGAGTACTTATGGTACTCCTCGACTGTATACACATTCTGTTTCAAAATGTGCACAGCGACCCTATTTTCGAAAGTGGAATGCAATATCAGTATATTTGAATAGCATTTCGATTTTGAACCTCAAATACAAGAAGGTTGTAATCAAATACATTCCATTGAATGGTTTCTCCAAGCTGCCGACATAATGGCAAAAAAAGCTTTGTCAAACCCGAAAGAGCTTAACCCTGATGGGTTCTTTATGTCCTCGTAAATGAATGGCAACATGGAATTAAACTGTGTGATTGGATGTTCAGTAATTCCAATCGTATCACTCGACGAAAACAAATTTGTATGAAACTTGACCAAAGCAATTTTATCTGTCGAAATCGCTCTGATAACGAGTTGCTTTTAGTTAAACTTTTCGAATTTCCATTTCTATCCACTGCCAAATTATCAACGAAATTCCACTATCGAAGCAGTACGATTCGATTTATTTTCTACTTACGTGCAATGGAGTACGTCTGATTAATGGACAACCTGAGTTAATATCAGCTTTGGCATTGATAATTATTTCAACGATATCCTTATTCCCAATCAGCACAGCGTTAGCCAATGGTGTTAAGAGATTTGGACCGGGAACATCGATTAAATGCGAACCATGCGCGATATATCTTCTAACCAGATAATCTTGTGCTTTACGTACAGCTCGGTAAAATGATATTGTTGTTGGAATATTCGGTAGCGTACTTGCCTGAAAAGTTAGCCAATTTATAAAATATTGCTTGACGCGATATCGTTGCAAAAAAAAAACGAAATTTATTTTGATTTTATTCTATAGCCGAAAGGCTTACCTTAAATATATCCGAAACGGATAAAACTTTGTATTCACCGTCCAAAAGCTTCATGGCATAAATTTTGAATTTATAGCAAAAATTGTCATGCAAGTGCGATATCTGACATTTTGGATCTTTGCCCCTAGGACGTTATAATTAGTAATGGAAATCGTACGACATGTAGCAACAAAATACCAGTAAACAACTTTACCCTCCAAACCAACGGTATTATGTTCGATTTTGTAAACATCGCAATTCTCTACTTCTTTCCAACCGACATTAATCTCACTCGTCGACTGTTTCAAAATTACTGGATCGAAATTAAACATAGTTGAAAAGGTGAAGATTTTGAGGTATTATTGAAGAGTTTTGTTTCCCTCAAGTATTAAAGTCTTTCCTTTAATCGATTGCATGTTCCACAATATTTAATCGATTGGCATGGTAACTCAAACAGCGAATATTAAAACAAGGTAGTTTCTCATTCATGTTTTCAAGCAAAATAGCGTTGCAAGCTTAATTATATGTGTCATTCCATGCGTTTCATGTTTATTATAAAGTTACAAAGTTTGTAACTACAGATATTAGATCAGCCGTAATTCATGAAGTATGAACTGAAATCGACAATTTTCAATCCCCACCCCCTGTCGAACCGTATGAAAACTTAAGAACATTATATGTTATATGAACTGTCATGCTGGACCGGAGCGTGACATTAATTATGAATTACTCCCTAGACAAGTTACAAAATAATACTATCTACCGTCAAAAATATCGTATGTCATTTCATTTCCCAATCGGTAATCCATAGAACGACGCTAAAATTTTGCGACCTAATACCCTGAATGAAATTCTTGGAAATGAGCTGCAATGGAAGATGGCCTTGCTGCCTAAATGGGTTTGTGAAAGTATACGACGTTTGTATAGGTGGACAAAAATAATAGTTTCCAAGGAACATACAATTCTTAAGATAATTTGCACCATCAACTTGTGTCGGAGTAGCTACCGCTCTGAGGCTGAAGTGGAAAGATCTGCTTATAAAAGTTATTTATAATTTACTTTTGGACGGTGCTTTCAACCTTCTTTGAAGCAAATTCAAAGAGAAGTTTAATGGAGATTGCTGTGTAGTTTCGAGATGCATGAGTTTTATGGACAACTAGCTATTGCATACATCTTTCGTCGTAACACACAGTCAGAGGCAGTGAAAATTCAGCATGAATTTGCTACATATGTTTTTCAGCTGATCCACACACACACACACACACACACACACACACACACACACACACACACACACACACACACACACACACACAATCAAAATTGTTTATACGCTTGAAGCTGCAACACGCACGTGGTAGTGGTAAAAATGTATAAAGAAATATAAACAGTTCTGATTGTTTTTCGTGGATCAGCTGAAATTTCAATGCCTATAACTGTACTCAATAAATTCGGTTGATTATAAGAACACATAAGCTACGCGAACCCGCAACAGATCATTTCAAAACCTTTTTCTATCTTCTATCTTCATAACGTCTTTTTCTCCTATTTTCTTCATCGTTTCTCTCCTTCATCTAATCTCTTCTACATCTCCTCTCAATCTCAAAATTTCGTTCTAAAAATTTGCATTTCAGTTACATTCCAACAAAATTTTCAGCAATATTGATAGACCTCGACAAACTACAGTGTCATACTTTAACATTCTTACACATCCCCTCCTCTCACCTTCAACTTCTCCATCACCCGTCATTTTGTTGGGGAACCTTAGTATTCAATTACCTTTTAAATACAACAAAAATGAGTTAACTCAGGTAAAATTTTCTCGATTTATATTTTCTTTTGTATAGTAGCCTCCTTTCTAGCGTCCTCAGCATGTAACTCGGGATAAAAATGAAAAGTCTTGTTTTAGTGTGTTTTTGACCTCGGCTACTCCTCGGAACAACAAAATCCACACGAATACTCTACCTTTCATCTTTTTATCCCTAGTCTTGGAAAATACTATTACATGCTTTTGAAACCTAAACGAAATTTCTTGTTTTCCATAGGTGTGTAATAAGCCACTTTCGACCACAGGGAAAACAAAAGCATCTAAAATACTGTTGTTCGCCCGATGGAAAAACAAGAATTGAGAAAATTACTCACCATGCCATGGAAATCAAGGCTGTGAAAGGTTAAGACACACAAATTTTGACAAATAGATACATTTTGTTGAACACACTCATTACATATTGTCTGAAATGTCAACTTGAAGAAAAAAAAATAGTAGATTACATTGGATGCTGCGGAGGTAGTTCATTACATGAGGGATCAATTTTGTGATACGAGCCGAACTCACAAGTGTGGTTTTAAGCAACAAGCTTTGGAAACGGTTATTTTGACAAGTGTAGAGTTTGCATATCCGAGCCGAAGGCGAGGTATGCAACTACACGAGTCAAAATAACCGTTTCCAAAACGAGTTGCTTAAAACCACACGAGTGAGTTCGCGAGTTAACAAAATTGATTCCGAGTGTAATGAACTACCAAGCAGCATCCAATGTATGCTGTTTTATTGCCTATCCACCCGGAATATTGTTGTTACGAGTACATTTTCCCACCCAAGGACTTGACAGTTCAAAACCAAATGTGTTCAAAAAACACTAGCAGATTCTTGAATACCAAAATATTATTCTAAATTAATGTACAATTTCACAACATTTATGTCGCGCTATTTCATTCACTGCCAGACATTATAAACATAAAAAATTCCGATACAACAAAACCAACAAAACAATCTGTTGTTGCATTGAAACGTTTATAAACGAATCTAGTCTGCTCATGAAATCGGCTCACACTTCTTCATTATATTAATCCCGAAAGCATCACTGGCAACACTACTGTTTTGATGACATGTTGACAAACTACTTCGACTGTTTTGTTTTTGTGAATTGCTAGATTCATATTTTGCGTAATATTTGTCGATTTTGGTAGTGTTACAATAAATTTTGCTGTAGTGAAGTAAATACATGATAATAAAGACAAAAGTGTTGATTGTTTTGAAAATAAGTGAAAAATGCAAAAATTAAAATTGTTTGGCCATAGGTGTTCGTCGAAGTTGAAAAAATTGAAATTATGGCTATAGACAAAATGGCCGTCACTTTCATTTTTGTGTTTTAATTTAATTTTTTGTCGAAAGTTTTGACGAATTTGCTTAGATTGATGTGCACTTAATTCAAGTGACAAATTTTGTGATATCAAAATGAAAATAACATCGCTAGTATTGTTTTGATTTCAGTGCTAAAGAATATTTCATGTGATACATTTTTGCTGATAAGTAATGAAAATCTGCTGGTATGTAATGAAAATTTCCTGGTATGTAATGAATTTTCATATGAATATTCCTTCACTTGTGATGTAATGAAAAAGTTCCCACATGTAACGACCGCTTTCCGCGGGTGGGAAATGTACGTGTAACAACAATATTCCGGGTGGATAGGCAATAAATAGTTTTTATCAAGTTGACATTTCAAACAATCTGTAGTGATTGTGTTCAATTCGTGATCAACTCAGAAGTGTCTTAAACTGTTCTTTGCCTTGTTCAAATTAAGAAAATACGCAAATGTCACGTTACATTATGCTCCAATTAATAGTAAATTTTCTCAAAGAAAAACGAACACCAAGATAGGTTACTTTGGTGATTTACCAGTAATTACTTAGAAATAATATGCTCACAATCCGAATACTTTTTTTTCTTCTCTTAAGCCCAAAGTCGCTCGTCCTGTCATTTATGGCAAGTATTAGCAAAAATTAATTTTTATGAAAATTTTAACATTCCAAAGCTACTATCAAATTAAACGTCTGCTTTGAGTAAAAATTGACGTAATGAGATCCCTTGGGAGCAGTACTACAATAGTCTATTATGCCTTGTTTTCTATATTCTTTCAGCATATAATCGGATTACTGCGAGATACTGACTGACAGAATATAAACCAAGTAAAAAAGATAAATTTAATTAACAATCTTGAAGCTAGCAATTTCTCTATATGATATGGTGGTGGTGTATTTGAAAGCAGAAAACAGGAGAGAGAGATGGAATAAAAAAAAAAGAAAATGAAAAAAAATTCCTCACTTTGTTGGCTACAGACAATTGAAGCGTTTGTGGTATAAAACTGATGCAGTCATTGCTATTAACTCAATAAATTCGTTTTTAAACTTAAATTGGGTAGCAGATGGGAAAAATAATGGAATAGAAATTAGGTTATGTGTATTATTATCATATCTGACAGCGGTGTCGAAGGGGGTTTCGCACGGACAATATAGTGATGAGAGGTGTTCAATATTCATTTATCGCGTTGTAGGCGGTCTATATGATACGTACATATATATATGCAACGCCTTACACAGTATGTAGAATGTGAAAAACCCTCTTAATGAAATTTCAGTGGAATTTACTTTGACAGGAATGGCGGGAATGTCTGAACATGATGAGCTTGTACATGATCACAGCATTTATGAGCTGACTAACAATGTAAAATAATTTTTTTTAATTGCTGTTAGCATTTTATGTATTTTTCAAAATGAGTGTGCACGTTATCATAAATCATACAATTAAAGTTATGATGCAACGAATTTGAAAACAAATGAATGAAAATGGATGACGACGGTGATGAACATGTAATTTTATTTTACTTAATATTTTTAATTTCGTTGAAACTTTCAACAGTCACTCTTCAAAGTTAATTGTTCGAGGATTTTCAGGCTTTGATTATGTTAAAGGAAATTTTTCAATTCGCAACAGTTAGTGGCAGTGGAATGATATGTGGCAATGTCAAAGATTTTTTTTTATTTACAAAATCAAGAAAACATTGAGAAAATCAAGAAAATATTTGTTTACATAAAAATATGAGCTGGTAACGCATTTAGTCAAGCCAGTGCAATATCCTGCTTTAACGAGTAAGTGAAACCTTCTTTTATATCGTTACATGTTCAGTAAAGAACTACTACAGATCAAGAAACAAGATAGTAAGTATTTAATGATTCATTTAGTGTCCTATTATCTTCTTCTGCATTGTCACCATACCGTACACCATACCAGTTGCAACAACGACACAACTCTTTTCAATAGTTTTGCCGTCGAACTTGAGGCTTATGCTTAGTTTCCACTTACCAAAAAAGTACTCCTTGTGAGAGACAAAATTGAATTTTTTAAATTTTTCCTTTGTTTATTTGACAGTTTGCTCTCTCACGGAGTACTTTTTGTTGAGTGGAATGGACACTTTAGAATTTGACCGCAATATTGCATTTCAAATTGTTGATTTGAATTTCATACGTTAACTAATGCGTTAGTTAAGAGGAATCTACACATGGGTAAATTTTTGCCTACATTTGGGGGGTAAAATTATTATTATTTTGGAAAAAGTACGGCCATAGTTTCGTGTTAAAATGTGTTAGTTTTCTGTAAAAATTTAAATGTTTGTGGTGATGTAACCGAGAAAATTGACACATATTTCGAGTTTTCTCGGACTGAGGTTACACCAGCACAAACATTTACATTTTAACTAAAAGCTAACACATTTTAACATTCCAAAAAGAATGCAAGTCTAAAATTATCATCAAAATAATAAAAATTTTGCCCCGAAATGTAGGCAACAATTTAGCCATGTCTAGATTCCTCTTAATTAGTTAGGTCCAATGTGAATCGGCTGTTTTGTAACTCCTAAAGTCAAGCATGCAACCAATCAATGAAATTAAATTCTCATACATTCTTCCAAATTACAAATTTCATTTCACCAAGTGATTGTATACTCAGCTTAAGAGGAATCTTCACTTGGCAAAGCCTACATTTGGTCGCAAAAATGCTATAGTTTTGATGATCATTTTGCACTCGCATTCTTTTTGGAAAAAGTAAAAACATCGTTTGGTTTGGTGTTGAAATGTTTTAGCTTTGAATAAAAATAGAAAAGTTTGTGGTGATGTTATTTAAGTCAGAGAAAACTCAATAGTTCACGAAAATTGACACAGATTTTGAGTTTTATCGGACCTACGCAAACATTTCTATTCTTTATTCAAAGCTAACACATTTCAACCCCAAACAATGTTTTTACTTTTTCCAAAAAGCATACAAGTCCAAAGTGATTATCAAAAATAAAACATTTTTGCGCCCAAATATAGGCTACACATTTGCAAGGTGAAGATTCTTCTTAAACGTTTCTGTAGGTATCTCCAAGTGGTATAAGTTATCACTCACAAACCAATTTTTCCTATAAAAGTAACACATTTTTGCGAGCTTTTATGGTTTTACTTAAAAAAAATGGTTCAGAGAAATCATCAAAGATGCGAATATTTTTCTGCCCAAATGTAGTCCACAATTTTTCAAAGTGTCCATTGCTCTTAACGAAATTTTCAAAAACTGCTCAGTTTTCCCGGAGTTGGTCCAACTAAATCTATTTTCTGTCGAAAGGTAACACATTTGTGGTCATTATTGCGGTCCTATATTTTTGAAAAAGAATTATAATAAAGAACATTTCGGATTACTAGATGAACCGAGTTGCGGTGAACTTTAAATAATATCTTGCCTCCTTGGGGAAGACACAAGCGTCTGGTGAACATATTTGACAGTGTTAATTGAGCCCTGACTTTGAGCTAAGTTCAATTTCCATTTACGCAAGCAAAGTATGACAGCACTTACACAGTACATTTATTTATGTTGGAAAACCTCGACAGTCTTTTCCAACATAATAAAAAACAAACAAAAATGTTCTCGTCTTTCGTAAATGTTGAAAAGGCGATAATCAATTTATTTAGATTATCCGTGCAAATATTGTAAATGTTTAAGCTGCTTTACGGTAATTTTATAGACTTAATCTTCTCTCAGTTAGAGAATGGAAAGCAAGCAAATGAAAAACCCAAATCTTTCACCATATAGCCCTGTGCTGAGGGTGAAAAATGAATAACCTTTTTTTACGTTATAGCGACGCGACGGTATCTTTATTAATGACTTAATGAGATTTTTCCTCGGTAATATTTTGATATTCAAAATCGTTCTTTTATGTGATTCTGATAAAGTCACGAAAAATGTTGGAAAAAGAAATTGAAAAGTTTATGTCTTTTGTACAATGAACTGTGAGTTTTTATCGTATCATAGAATTTTCATTTGATGCTTGCGACGATATATTTACACAAAACTTAATTTATTGCCGTTACAGTATGACAGATGATACCAGAATATATGTTTGTGTTCCATTCATCGATTTAGGTACCTGCAGCTTAATACTTATCCATTATCCTATTATCCATGGTGGATCTACGACTGTGTAAAAGTAGGAAAGTCTAGAAAGATTAGCCATCAATGTCCGCTACACAAATCTTATTTCTTTATTCAATTTCAGCCCTAAAGGTTGATATTAGTGTAGATTAACGTCATAAGACATAAAATGCGACAATAATCGAGTGTATACACGTATACCAGCTATGCGAGTATGTCTAATATATACGATATTGTTGGTGTGTTAACGTCATTACCGGTTTTGGGACATATATGTAAAGCCGCAGGTCAGGCAACTTTTCATAGGAGGAAACTTAGGAAAAGAAGACAGAGAGGGACAAGGTTCGTTGAAAAGAGGATAAAATGGAAAGGAGAGCAGAAGGAATGAAATTGGATGTGCATAAATTTTGTTAATTTAATTCCGCAAATTTTAGAGAGAATTAACTAAGCCCCAAAGACAAAACTAACTGTTTAGTAAGAACGTCTGTTTCGGGCTTCAATAGTGCATTCAAAAAATTTCTAGTGTGAAACTTTGTTGTAAATCCGCTGAAAATTCAAAACTAAAAGTGTCGAACACAAATCAAATGCAGCGTCGCATTTGGATCATACTTCACGATATTATCATATCATAATGCGTTCAAAAATGTGTTTGTTATACAGCCAGTCGGTGAAATAAAGTTATCATACATTTTTCCACAACAGCCGAAAAATTTGACAGATTTGTCAAAATTTCGTTTCCCTTGTGGCCTGCTTATACTTTGCTTAAAGCATTTCATTTTATTTATGTAAATTTGGGGGGTAGAGATCGCAGAAGTAGGAAACATTGCAGAATCGATGCAGCAAAGCAATTTCGGGACTAGACTAGACAGAAACAAGTCGACAACCCCTCTGCTTGTACGAATCTTTGCGGTTTTCTTTTCTATTCACGCCGTAAGTGCGGTCGAAATTTAAAATGAAAAGTACGAAAATCTTTGTAACGCAGCGTCAGTTTCACACAAGGAAACGTTGAAATGTATTTTTGTGTAGAAATGTTTCTTGTGAAAATCGTCTAATAAAAAGGTAACGGATGCCTTTGTTTACAAATTAGTCATTATCCTAGTCGAAATTCATAAATCTAGAATTCTAGTATATTTCTAGTAGAATTTGTGATAAAATTAGTAATGTCACCGCTCTATTATGTTGTGAGTCACCTTTATTGCTATGTAATGACATTTCATGGATATTTACCAGAGTGAAATTCGCCTGAAAATAGAGCGCAAAGAATAAAGTACTGAAATAATTGTGACGCCCTCTACAGGCCAACCGAGGTTTTCTATTAAGACTAAGTCTCGTTTGTACGTTCTTTTGCACACAAAAATGCTGCACAAAATATTTTGGTTATAGGACGACACAGCAGTTATTTACATAACAAGGGATAAAAAGTTGAAAAGTAGAGTTATTGAGTAAATTTTGTTGATCCGAGGCGAAGCCAAAACCTCACTCAATAACCTCACGAAAACGATACTTTTCAACTTTTATCCCGAGTTACGTAATGGATTTTGTGTATCTGTTTTGGACGATTGTTTTTAGGCAATTTCGCTTGTTGTAGCTACATGCGAAAGTGCCTAAAATCAATCGTCCAAAACAGATACTCAAAAAATTTTTCATGTAAGGGGTCGAAAACCTGAGAAAAATATCGAAACTCCCTCATTTTCGGCCCCGACACATGAAAAATACTATTACATGCTTTTGAAACTTAAACCAATTTCTTTGTTTTCCCTAGGTGTGTAATAAGCCACTTTCGACCCTAGGGAAAACAAAATGTAAAATATATTTAAAATACAAATTCAGACGTTTTTCAGTGGTCCAAAAAAGCTGAGAAGTGTTGATATTTAGGTGACTAAAAAAGTCGGAAAATGGTAACCAAAAACTAGCAACACATTTCAGATTAGAACGAAATAAAGCTTTGTAGTGAATCATTGGACTTTCATCGAGGTATCGGGAAATCAAAGATTGTCCAGTTGCTGCCGATACCTTCGACGAAGATAGTTTGATCTGACACATTGGTTTTCGATTGCTAAGAGTGTCTGTCACATATAGAGGTTTCATAATTGAATCTGTACGTACCACAGATCACAGAGAATTTATTACGGATCTCGTAATTTTCCATACAACGATGGAACCATAATGTCAATTAAATTTCGATTTCGATTCCAAATTTGTATGTTAAATGACGAAATCCTTAATAAATTCTGTGATATGTGCTCTACGCACAGCTATCAGGGTGCCTATTTTCAATCATGGGAGATGAATCTCCATGGAAAATGTCGTCACTTTTGTACGAAAAATTTGGTGTTTCTAATAATGAATGCAATGGTACCACCAAGGCCCAAACCAAACAAAATGTAATTCGAATTTGTTATTTTCTCCAACCATCGCCAGATGACGTTCACAACATTCGTAGCGCATTTTGTAAACATTTTTCCGCAAAACTAAAAATGATTTTGAATAAAAAATATCTCTAGATGACGAACCTGCCTCATTGCAATTCAGCTCTCAGTAAGGTAAAAAATTTAAATTCGCCGATCAAATCAATGACTTACCTATCTTCAATCAAAGATAACGAAACTTTGTTGGCAAATGACTTCTGCTCTCAGATTCAACTCTTTTTAGTGGAGACCGATAATGGGAGATGGTCCAAGTTAAATCTAAATTGGAAATCTGGAATGAACAAGTAAATACCGGAAGCTATAAACTTAAGCTGCCACACAACCTGCAGCCTTATTGATTGTAAAATTTTTTGAAGTATCTTACCCTTGATCATCATTCCTTCTATTGATCAAAGTATTTTTATTCGGTTGATTTTAAATCTTGTACTTCAATTGTTTTTGACATGCATTTTACTGTATAAGCGACCATATTACCCAGAGCTTGTCATTCTTCTGTCGTCATTATCGGTAACAGATGATAACATTCGAACCGACAACAGAAGCAAAAAAGTTACTACGTAATAGAGAAGAGTGCCAACTCATAGTTAATGTCGTTGTATTTCATTTCTTTGCAAAATCAATACGAAAAGCTTGTGCTTTTTACAAAACACAATGAAAGCTCTACGTACAAATATCATACAATTGAAGCGCAAGCGTCACAACGGAAAAAAATACAGTTCTCTCCCTCACTCTCATGAATTTAAATGAAATTTCCTTATTGAAGGAATACAGTCGGTCAAACGAGAAAGAAACCAGCCAACTCTAAATCTTTCTTTATTGACATTATCTCGCTCTTTTACTACTTTCAATCAGTCGTACTTTGGTTAACCGATTTGGCTTTTCGTGTATTTGTAAATCCGTGGTGTTTATCCGTTCCGACCGCGAGGAAAATTTCTTTTTGGTTGCTCAATAAGTCCTTCAAGTAACTTTTTTGGGAAATATTGTGCAGTATTCTTCCGAAATTTTTCAAAATAAATAGTTGGTTGGTTGCATATTTAAATCGTAATCGAATTCATTTTGACGTAGAGAAACATTTTACACGAAACTAGCAAAAAGAAAGACAAAAAAAAAACAGAGACTTAACACGAAATCGATGAAACATATTTCTTGTGTAAATCGCCTAGTACAATATTTTGTGATTTTTTTTTCGGTTGAAATTTATTAATTTTATGTGTGCGACTCTGTGTAACGCATGCGTGATTACGTCAAATAATATTTCACGAAAGCTCACTCAAGGGTAGGCAGTTCATACTTGTGAAAGATAGAAAGCAGTCGAATTCTGTGTGTGACGAAACAGTTGTGCCAACATAATCTTGTGTTTCATCAATATATAAAGTGTGAGTTACATAAACATATGAGATTATATAGAGCAACTATACGACGATAAATTAAATACAGGCAACATACTAACGTAACTGAAGAAAAAAAAGAAGAAAACGTTACTGAGAGGTACGGAATGAAATTATAAAAAAAACGGTTGAGTGATACTCGTCGAAAAAACGTATCCAGAATGAATTTCAATGTCAGAAATGCTAGCCAATTTGTTATCCATTCAGAGTCACTTTTTTTTTATTCTCTCTGTAGTGTTTGGATTATATTACCTTTATCATATTTGTATCAATTTTTTTTTTTTTTTTTGGTTTTACGTGTTAGATAAGATAATACTTTTATCGATCAACTACGTGCTAGCCTCTATTTTCCATGTAACGACATTACATTGTGTGACCGTTTCGCATTGAAACGAAAATATCGATTAAATTATTATTTCATTTTCTTGTTAGGATACTTTACTACATTGTTTTTCTTCGGTTGTTTGTATGCCGAAATGAGCAATAAGATTACATAAAATGTTTAAGAATTTAACAGTTTTCCTCTCCCTCTCTCATCATTTCAATAAAAAATAATTTTCCTTTACTGGATCACCGAAAAAGAAAACCTACCAAACGATATCTGTCTGTATAAACAATATAATGAAAACGGTGATAAATTATCCATCAAAATGCCAACAACATCATCCGTCTCCTCAATTCCACATAAAGTTTGTGATTGAAATTTGCATATTTAAACAAATTACTCGAAAAATATCTATAAAATTGTCATCATATTTTCCGTCTTTCTTTCTTTTTTTTTGTGGTGTGTGTGCGTGTACCAATCGGCATGTATTTTATACACATCGATACATATCATCTAAACTTATTTATTTAAAAAAAAAGAAAGAAGAAGAAGAAGTAAAAGGAAAGGAAAAAAACGAAAATATTGATTATATGGAATCCAAAAAAAAAAAACGAAAAACGTTTGTTTTACCTCAACGAAAAACATATACTGAAGATTTTTTCCATTTTTAATAGGTTAATAGGTTGAAAAAAAAGTGTTAAGTAACATGCAATACTGATACAACATCCTGTAAGCTGAAAGGTAATTGTTGTGCTTTCCATTTTTTGGGGAGTTTTTAAGCTTCTTGATAAAGCATTGGAGGTTATTTTGGTATGGTTTTAATGGATATTTAGGGTTGGTGTAACGTTAGGTTACAAATTTTATACATAGAATTTATTGAACGGTTAGTCGGTTACATTTTATAACAGACTAAAGGTCGTTAAAGAGATTACCGTAAAACTTTTCGTGTTCGATTTTCTGTTAAGATTAGCGCAACTAATTATGTACAAAATAGGGTTCCTAAACAGCAAGTGTGACAATACATTTTCGCATCGATTTAAGAGTAATTAAACATTGTGGCAACTTATATTCAATGGCTCAAGAGTTTCTTCTTTTTTTTTGAAATAATTATATTCTATTAGGAAAATGTGTGCAAACGACTGAGCGTAACGTATAACGTATAACAAACGATAATTGAAGAATTAGTAGACTGTATTGACTCAGCCTTAAAATGAAAAGTTTTATCGAGATTTTTGTTGTAATGAATTTCGTTTCCTATTTTATGTGTTCTCTTTATCCCTTCCGTACACTGCATTAGCTCGATAATAGATCGATTGAATTTTCCAACATTTTCCTTGCGTCGGAAAATTCGGGAATTTATAGGAAACCGTTTCCAAAAAATACTCATTGATTAAACAAGAGGATTCACTCAGTTCCGTTTAATATTTGATTTTTGTTGATGTTTACATTTTCAACTATTATCGTTTCTCTTCAATTATAATCTTTGTGATTAGAAAATTCGAAAATGTTCAAGGAAAATCCTCTGTCAGTCAAAAAAAATCCTTCAAAATTTGACGAAAGAAAATCCTTACATTCATAGAAAATGCGTAGAAAATTCGCAAAATCGTAGAAAATCCGTGAAAGACTCAAAAAAAAAGAAGAAAATCCAGGCGAATTGAGAAAAATCCATTAAAATTCATCAAGAATCAGTAAAATATCCTCTGAAAATCCTTTGGAAACAATAGGAAAATCCTTCATTGATTAATGACTGCTTACTGTTCGACTTCCCGCCACCGGCACTTTTCAATCGACTCTCATGCCTGGTTTGACTCTAATGACATAAATATAAAATGAAACTTAACATAAACAAATTTCAAATGAGCTGGCATAAACTTTTCGTTACGAGAATTGTTTTCATGCAAAACGAAGATGTGTTACAGGACTGTCGTTCATGATATTGGCGCCAACAGTCTAGACTACGAGACGCAAATCTTAGACAATAATAATTGATATTTCTTGCGTAGATGGAGATGGGTTTCTGTTATATGCGATTAAGTTACTCATTTAACATAAATCGAATGACCGTACGGTCATAAACTAACCAGAGTTTAGTCAATCTGAATATCAGTTTTAAAACCAGAATCTGATCGAACATCACCCAGCCAGTTTTCTTAAGTTCCTTATAAGAAAAGGAAATTTGAATGTTAAAACCCCACATAAAATCTCTCATTTCGACCCACATGGCCACATATTTTCATCAAAATTAATTTAAGTTAATAACACCCGCCCAGTCCAATTTCCGATCCCGAATCCAACTCAACCAGATGAGCTTACAAAACAACCGCGCCCAAAGTATATAAACAGAGAAGAAGATGATTCCAACATTTCAAAGTATATAAACCCCGAATATGAAACCAACCATCAGTAAAACAAACCTTACTATCAGGTTAATTTTGCTCCGTAATGTTGCACACATATGTCATTTTTTTACGGCAAGAAGCTGTTTCAGCATTTATCATACGAAATCGTCATGGACAGATCTATATTCACTTCAAACTTGGGTTCCCCAAAGCCTCTGATTGTACTCTGTTTATTTCTTCGCGTCTATTGTTTCCGATAACGACGTACCTTGTCCGCTAAAACAAAAATTGAAGAATAGATAACGATTTTATTAAAACGTTTTCCTAGCCAGCGCACTTAAAGCATGAGAGGTACTCTAAATAGAGTACTGAAAGTGGACAGTGTAACGAACAAACTTTTTTCAGAAAATAGACACGTTTTCTGGTTGGAGAGTTGTTGTGGTTTGTAATTGATTCCACAAAAATTTCGTTGAACGAATGAAAATCTAGATTTTTGTTTTTTAAATTTTTCTAGTGTTCGTAACAAGAATGAGGAAGGGACTAATCGATTTTTTTTTTCGCTATTTTTTGTCAAATATCAGTAGAAATACGAAAAGTAAGAAACTGGTACATCGGGCATTTTTAAAATATTGAAAAATTGAAAAGATTTTACAAAAAGAAAATCTATGAAAATAGCACTTCACACTCAATTTCGCACCCAAATCACATCCACCTTGAACTTAGTCGAATTCGGTTAAACGAAGAAAATCGTCGCTAAATTCGTTAATCGTAAACTATAGTTTCCACTTAAAAAGAGCACTCCGTTTAGCCTCCGTCTACATGACAGTTGTAAAATAGAACAAAAGAACTGTTACGCAAACGGATCGGAAATTGAATTTATTTCAATTTTTTACTCCGTTTACGTGACAGTTATTGTTTTTGAAACGTCAAATCACCAAAACAAAAATTTAGTGTTGGTTGTGAAAAGTGTAATAATTTCGGTGATTTCGATGTGATTTATAATTCGGATTTTGTGCGTAAGCGTGCTTCTTGTGTTGTTTTCACAGTTCACTAAACGGTTGACTTAAAACATTCGTCAAACTCACCAAAATGATGACAAATTTATTATGACCAATCATGTAAACAAACAACAATATTGTCGTTTGGTGTGATCTTAGTTTCAAAAGAGATGACCCAGTAGAAATAAAATGTCGGCAGCAATATTAAACATTGCGTTTTAGCGGAAACACATTAGTTTAAATGTGTGTACGTTTCCGGTAAAATAAATTATTGCGAATGCAATCACTTTTGAGGAACTTTACTATAACACCATCAGTTAGGGGTGGGTCACATCCCTTTCTAAAATTCTGGATTTTCATTTGTCCAACAAATTTTCAGTGGAATCAAAAACAAACCACAACACACTCAAAAAATTTTCGTAGTACTCTAAGTGGCATCTTTCATTAGAAGCACTTTTGTTTGAAGTATGTTCTCACCCCATCGATATAATATACTGCAGATAATGAGACACGAATAACGAAATTTCGGAAATATAGCACACATACAAGTGCAAAAAATACGAATCACAAGACAAAACGAAGAGAAAAAGGAAATTGAGAAATGCAGAGTTTCAATTATTTTCAAATATTTGTATGACATTATTTCGCGCGCTTTCTCAAAACGTAAGTTACGTTACACATACATCCATGTGATCGTTCCGCATAAAGATGCTTTGACATTACTTATCTACCCTATATTATATCGATGTCTCACCCTAACAGTTTATAAACTAAATCTTACGTAATTAAATGCAAAGTTGTATCATAGAGTTACACTCGAGAGGTGACATTGTGGCGCTGATGTTAATCGGCACCCAAAAATTACATGGGCACCCAGACATGTTCAAAAAAGGCAAAATTACAGCACCACCATGCCATCTCTCGAGTGTAACTCTAAAAGTTGTATAGGTAGTCAATGAGATGCATTGGAATACGTAGTATGCATTGTATATGGGATTCGTACGGGAGTCGAAGCATCTGCTAACTCTTTTGTTCTAAAATTTTAGATTAAATTGCTGTAATTCACAAATTAGACACGTTCTAAAGGGGGTCCGACAAAAGCGTATGATTCTACAAATTTTCTCAGTACATTTTTGCGTACGAAGGGACGATAGGGTGCGTACTTCACGAATGACTCCTGATCATAAATTTCGGTATTTTCCTTATTTTACCATAAATTTTAAATAAAAGAATTTTTTTCGTCGATTTTTACTGTCCGGGCTTTTCAACTGAATGTATTTTGGAATTCCCATCTGTTTTTTGTTTCTACACATGAGAATACTGATGCTATTAAATAGTTTTCTCAATTTGGAGCACAATAAAGTTTTAAAATATTTTCCTTAAAAGTAATTTTAGTAGTTAGAATCTATGTAGCACATAGTCTCATATACATACATTATGTGCGCTGCTAACTACGATAATTTCATATTAAAATTTTCGTATTTTCGTTCAAAATTCAGAATGTTAATAAATCTTCTGTTTCGAATATCTAGCAGTGGGACTTGAAAGTTGATCGTCATCTGGGAGCCATGAAATATTTCCAAACGCAAAATATTGCTTGCCAATTTGAAATGCCTTTACAATTGGTTAAAGCAACTTTCATGTTAAATTTATTTAATTTTTCGGGAAAGTTCGTTTTCGCGTAGCATAGTAAAAAATAGTCGTCCAAAATTGGCGCAATCCAAGCAAAGAAGGAACAAATATTTCCGTCTGACATTTCTGTATTTTCGTCAAAATGATGTAAACAATGTTAGAAATGACACAAATTTACATTTCTTTCACATTTTGGTGGCAAATTTTCTTTGATCAATTTGGTTCACACTTCACACAGCTTATGTTTTGTAAGCTCTCATGTTTGTTTATATAAAATGACAGTAAAAAATCAATGAACTTCAACACAAGGTATGGTCGAATGTCAAACTTTGTATGGAGCGGAGGACATAGCGATTTCATATCAACAAACTCACCACTCATGAGAGGTCAGTTTGTTTATATGAAATCACCATGTCCTCCGGTCTGTATGAACAGACCATACCTGGTTTATACTTTCATTGTCAAAAATGACATTTTGCCTTATGCCCTTATTTCCATTTTAACAATAGAAAAGAGGCGTGGCTTGGGTAAACGGAGCCAAACTGGATGATTTTTTTGTATATTGAATTTCCGCTGTGGAAACCATACTTAACAGTTATTTCTCAAATGACCGACCTGAAAACGGATGAATCACTTCTAAACAGAAGTGACTGTGAATTTCACTCCGTTTATTTACCGTTTTCAAAACAAATGTTGTTGTGGCTGAGTAAACGGCTTAAAGTGCTGATGAGTCACTCTATCTTAAAGCACGAATCGCACAGTTTCCGTTCACAAAAAAGTTCTTCGTTTTCATTCCGTTTTGCGTCCCTTAACAATCAAAAATGTGACTCGATTCAATTTTGTCACCGTGTAGTACTCAATTTTCTCTCAAAAATTCTTTTGGATTCACTGGCTTTTGTTTAGTTATCATGTAAACGGATGATCCGATTCCTAAACAGAGTGTAGTGCGATCCATGTTTAATTCAAATTTCAAATGAGATCATTCTAAATAGTCTCTCAGTAAACTCTACTTTTACCAATGAAAGTGTAAAACAGGTATGATCTATTGTCCGCCCGGAGGACATAAAAATTTGATTTTCGTACTTAAACGCACTCATTTTCATATTATTTTGATATAAAATGTGAGTGCGTTTAAGACGAATTCGGCGATCGACCATACCTGTTCTCTACTTTCATTGACTTTTACATGCAAAAGGGTAAATCCACGAGAAAAATTACATGTGAATTTTCGTGCAAAGGGCAGAAAACCCGAGAAAATTTGAAACATTGCCCTCATTTTCGCCCCAAGCATGAAAATTACTATTTCATTACACTAACTACGAAAATTGTAATTTTCGCTTCCCAAGTGAGATACGAAAATTAAAAAATTCAACTCTAAAGCCACGACATCACAAGAGGTGCGAAAGTACTTCCGCCCCCAAACGAAGATGCAAAAGTAAATTACAGCAACAAAATGTGTTCCGTCTGGTGTTGTTGTGGTCGCTGTTATTGTTGTGATAGAAAAGAACGTTGCCTTCGGCCACGGGCTGCACACTTCGCATACGGTTGAATTTTTTTACTTTCGTCTCTTGTGATCCAAATAACCATTTCGTACCTAGGACTAACAGTCTTTTTTAGCGTATTCGTAAACCTCTCACACGCTAAAAAGACTTTTAGTCCTAGGTACGAAATATACTATTTTTTGATACCAACATTGAAAAATGATACTTTCGCCCCGCATATGAGGGGCGAAAGTAAAAAATGCATCCCACGGGGAGAAAGTACTTAACGAAGAGCGAACGCAACTGAACGAACAGCGAAAGTGACTGACGTCACAGAAAATGAGAGAAATGAGTCGAGTTGTCAACAAAATCCGCTCATATTATGCAGAATACTTTGATCAAAATTGTAAAACACTGTGCGCCAGTGTTCTTATTGAAATTAGCATACAAAGTTGATACTTTTTGTTACTGAATGATTTGTTAGTTATATCTTAATTTTTGTGTGTGTTTATTGTTGTGATGGCTAAATTATTACATTTTTCATATAACAGGGGGCTGCCGCCCCCTGGACCCCCGCATTTTCTGGCTAAATGCCTTTTCATTTCAACATTTTGTTGCGATGTTTGCGATACGTATCAATTTTCAATGTTGGTATCAAAAAAAATAGTATGAACGACTCGGGGCAAAAATAAAAAAATTCAACCTGTGCGATTAGAGCCCTTGCCTTCGGCGCGGGCTCCAACTCTCGCACACGGTTGAATTTTTTTACTTTCGCCCCTTGTCATTCAATGTACTATTTCACGTTAGCGATGAAACGTTGTGAAAATGGCGTTTTGTTGTTATTCTAAGAGGCGCCATTTTAGGTGAGATATGGCGGGTTCGGCCATATTGGGTGAGAAAATGATCATTTTTCGCCACTTGGTTAACAAATAATTATTTCATGTCTTAGGCAAAATTTATGGAATTTTTCTCGTAATTTAGGCCCTCAGAATGAAAAGTTCTATACGCATCTGTTGTGGACGGTTTATTTTAGGAAATGTCAAGAGCTGTAGCCCGAACGAAGTGAGAAGTCCACAACAGATACGTAAACAACTATTTCATATGTATGGATCTGTTTGGGACAATTATAATTTAAGGCACTTCGATCGGGCGACCAGCGAAATGGTATTAAATCTGTCGTCCGAAAGAGATATGTAGTGAAAAATACCAACTCAAATTACGATTAGAGACTGCAACGGTGAAGAAGAGTGTGTAACTTGTTTTTCTTTTCTCTGCCAGTCAACACAGGCCAGGTAAACTATGCAATGTGCATTCATAACCGAGTGGTTCTCTCTACTGTCAGGTAGCCTTTTCTTTATTAAATAAATGAAATGAAGCAATTTCAATCATTTACTCATAAAACTCACCCAAATATCATAAATTTTCTATTTATCTTTTAAACAATTTTGTTTTCTCGTTCATTTTCCAGATAGCTTGTTAAAGACCGAAAACAAACAACCAAAATGGCAGCTTTTGTGGCTAAACAAATGATCGGGAATAAAATGAGCGCCGTTAAAGGTACTTTATGTTGTTAAATTGAATAAGCAGATCAATAGTTAAATATTTGTTTCATTTTGTAAAGTGATTTTGTTGAAATGATAATTATTTTTGCTTAGCAACTCCATTTATTTTGACTTACGAAATTGTTAAACATTTGACTATAATGAAAAGATAGTGATGAAGTCCCGAGAATAATATGGCAATAAGCACCGGACATGGGTCTCGTTCGAGCAGATGTTGCATTTATTGAAGTAGGGTGTTTTCTCATATATTCTAGTTCAAAGTTTTTGTTCGGGAAAATTTGGGAAAGTTTGCAAAGAATTGGGAAAATTTGGAAAAATGTTTTCTCAAAAAAATCCATGCAAACTAAATATGAAACTATACCCGTGCCATACCCGTTTCTCCTTTTGTTTGATTACTTAAAAAGATGTAGACGTAGGCAGTTTTTCTCCGTTCCGCATCGCTTTGTATGTATTCAGGAGAAACGTAAAGACATTCGTTGCACTCACTTGTGTGTGTGGAATGGAAATTGAACAGAAATACGCTATTTTTATGTGATGGAATGCATGTGGAACGAATATAAAGATGGGAACAAACGAAACCCACAGAAAGTAAACATTTTAATCACTATCCCATGCGGAAATTCGGCATTACATGTAAATTTGCCCCCACGGAAAGTGTTCATTACATGTATATGTTATCACAACTTTCCGTAGAGGACAAGGATTAAAATAAACTACGTTGGATGCTGAGACTCGCGAACTAACTCCTGTGGTTTAAGCAACTCGCCTTGGAAACTTTTGTTTTGACTCGTGTAGTCAAGCCTACACTTGCCAAAAGCTTGTTGCTTAAATACACACTCGTGAGCTTCACTCATATCACAGAGTTGATCTTTCATGTAATGAATGACTTCCGCCGCGTACAACGTAATCTACTATTTCTTGAGTTAAGTTTACAAGACAAGGATGTTACTATGGAATATTTTAGTGAATGTGTTTCTATAGTGGCGTTTTAATTGATAAAAGAGTGAGAGAGAAAAATGGAAACAGAGCCTTTTTTAACATACAAAGTCGGAGGAAAAGTGCACCCCAGTCCCCTATCAGTGCACCACACTTTTGATAAATGCACCCCAGTGCACCCCAGTGCACCCCACTTTTTATAAATCCGTCCAGTGAACTTAATTGCCACATCGTTTCTTAAAACTTTGCGCTGCGATTCAAAATTTTCATTCGCTGTAATCCAAAAGTTTCATTATTCGAATTCACAAAGCGCACCTCGGCGCATACATCGACCAATGATGCGACCCTTCACATCACGTTAGAAACAACGACTCAAATAAAAATCATCGCGTCCGATTGAATTTGCTATCGATTATCAAATTATGCCCACCAATTACCCATACCCAAGCGCACTATTAGTCCGAAATCTTCGTAGAAAATGTCTGAAATTTTAATGAAAATTGTCCGAAAAATTCAGTGGGAGGTCTGACCTACCTTCACAGCTGTTAACGACAGTGCCGGCTTAGCCTATGTGCTAAGCCAAGGGCGCTGGGAATAAGAAATGGGGTGCTGGAAATGGTAGCTGTAATACGAAGCCCAGGGCGCTGAAGAGGTGCCGGAAACAGAAAACAAAAAATGTAAATTTTATGATAAACGTCGGCTTTTTTGTGAGGGCCCTTTCGAGAAAAAAATTGGGCCCTTCGGAAAGTTGTGCACCCCAGTGAAAAATCCTTATAAAAGGCACTGAATGGAAATGTCAAACTGTAGTTCGAAATTGTCTACTAGCTTAGTAATTCCATTGTCAGACCATTTGAACGACTTATTCCTGGTGATTCTGGCAGACAATATGTGGTCAATGACCATCTTTTGAATACTAAATTGAAGACAGTCCAGCTAAAGAAAATCGCATCCACAACCGTCTTTGTTACTGTAAAATTTGCTCCTTAAGCTCAAACCAACCCGAATGTTTGGTTTTTAAACCCGAACACAAGAAATGATCATATTCACGCAGGTTATCAACATTCTTCATATTTGAACACTACAATTGTACATATTCTGGTTCTGTGCTAGTTTTGACATCATATACACCTGTATTGCATCATACAGCTACAGAGTACCCCTTCAAATGTCTCGGTAAATGATATTCAAAATTGCATGAGATAATTGAAACAACTCTTCACACCAAAAAGAGACATAAATTCCCGACTGCGATAAACTTTTGCAAGTTTCAATTTTGCGATATACTCTAAAAACCGGTGTTGTATTTCGATTGAAACTTTTGAAAATTAACGCTTCGATGATTCTAGTTTCTAATAGGAGCACAGCGTCACTCCAAATGATCAGTATCTTCCTACATGCAGGAAGTTTGCATGCGTTTTGATGAAACTGGAGTCAATGTACTAAGATATGTGAAGTATAGAGCGCTGTAAAACAGAATCAGTGGAGAGTACCCGAGGTTATACAAATTCTTTTAGATTTTCCCATGAGCTTCAGTATGTCTGATTGAGCTAAGCCTGGGTACGAGCCCTTAGTCTAACGTAAGCTGGACATCGGCAAGTGTTCTGTGAATTCTGCATCTCCACACATATCACAATATCTTCGTATGTATGTGGTTGTTTAAGGGCTTTTGCGCTATAAACACACACAGGTTTTTCAGGTTAGTTCTGCTTAACGATAGAAAATATCTTGCGCTCCTATCTCTTACATTTATGTAGTTCCTGACTTGTCTCGCTCTAGCTTACAAGAATTAACACTCTAGGATGTCAGGTTTCAAAACGACTACAATTGTTATGCCTATTTTGTAGGCTTTAACACCAAGGAAACATATTGCCTGTTTATACGAAAGAAACAGAGTGTTCATTATGATTGCCAGAGAAATGATAACAGATGGCGTTGCTTCCACCCAGTCGGCGCAGCACCATCTGTTATCATTTCGCTGATGATTTCATTAGGCTTAATAATGTCAATTGTTTTATTGCCTGCTCCATACGAAATTTGAGCATTACGTAGCAAGTTGGGAAAAAGAGTGTTTTTGGTTTATTTTACGGGATTTTTTTTTGTGATAATCAGATTGCAATAAACCAGAATGCATTGGATGCTGCGACGTTAAGTATGAATTCGGGACCAATACTTGTAATACTCGCAAACTCACACGTTCGTTTTTGAGCGCCCTCGCGTTGGTAACAATATTTCGACAATTTTAGTTGTATACCTCGCCTTCGCCTCGGATACACAAACTTTATACTTACAGAAACTTGTTGCTCAAAACACGTGTGTCTTTGCTTTCATGACAAAATTATTACTTTACGTAATAGATTGCTTTCGCAGCATCCAATGTAATGTACCATTATGCGAATGTGATAAAAACGATGAAAGGTAATACATGAAACATCCCAATTTAATTTCACTTAGTGGTGTTAATACAAAAAATAATGGAAGAAAAATTTTCCGAATATTGATTGATTATGTTCTATTGCATTCTCTCTGGTTATACATGAAACTTTCTGGTAATCTGTTACTGTTGATTTGGCAACAACTTTCATACAAAATTACGACTTTTCTTCTCGAACTTTTTAACTTAACCTATAAATTATGTTTCGTAAAGCCGAAACTAACCGCAAAATAATTTATATCATTCAGTAAATCCCGAATTTATATATATAATATTTCGCCGACTCCATGCGTATAATGATGATTTATTGTATGAGAAACAACATGGCTCTTCAGTTGAAATATCTCCTTAAATTTATTTTCATCTGTTTTGTCAACTCTTTAAAATGAAGACACCACGCTTTAATTAAAACACATAATCTCTTTGATGGGTGTGTAGAGGTAAGGGACTTGGTGGGAAGTGAATGTGAAACGACTTACATTTCCAAGATAATTAAAATGTAACAAAGCTTATTAGCATATTGTGGTTTAAAATTTCAAAAAAATAATAATAAGAAAAGGTAAAATAAAGTTGATCCAGTTAACCTCGGCTGAATTATTCATTATTTCGTGGAAAATTATGAATTTTTAATTAATTTAGTTTTCGAATGTAAAAGCCGCAAGTCTAAGATCGAAGCGATGGTTGAGTGGCGTACGGATCAAAAAGATGTATTCACTTTCAGGGCTTTTACGATAAAGGCAGCGGATCGTGCTTTATGCTTGGCTTTATGGTAGTTAATAAAACATCGAATTGGAACGTTAACCGACAATACCTTCTCTACCAAACTAACTACAATCATTAAAGTGGTAAAAAATGCAACGTTGCCTTTGCATTTTACATGTAAAATTAGAAATAAGTCAACAGTGCATGATTCTACAAACAAAGCAAAGATGGTATTTTGACAGTTTCAAAACGAAGTTTGTTTGCTAGAGAGAGTATCGTAAAAGCGCGTCCAGTTCGGTAACAGATTCGTACATTATTGAATACTTGTTTAAAGTTCCTTAAACCTTTCTGATTTTCTGATTAAACATCATCATTAAGTTGGTGATGAATTTGTGTGTTTTCTGCAGCGGTAAATAAGCGTTATTTAGATGTCGCATATCTAATCGTAACACATATTACCGAGGCTAATTACACAAACCAGTGTGTTGTTTAAACACTCGGTTATAATTTACACACTTGTATTTAATGTACATACGCACACCAAGTGTCACTTAGACTGTGTGCAAGCATAAATTACAAATCTGAATATGTAGAAACACAAGTCTGGGATGATTTTGGAGGCGAAAAATTGAATTAATTTAGTTTTCGAATATTGGTAGTCAAATATGTTGGGCTAGTTCTGTTTCGGGTTTTTGACTGTAAGTTTAATTTAACCTGTTACAGACGGCAAGCATATGACCAGTATTACTATCGGGTCTATTACTTCCATCGGTCAAGTATATTTAAGCTGCTGATTTCAAATCTTTTACTTCAATTTTTTTAACATGTATTTTACTATATGAAGGACCATATTACCCAGAGCTTGTCATTATTTTTGTCGGCTTTAGCGATAACAGATAGCCGTATGTAATAGGTTAAGATTGTGAAAAAAGCACTCCTCATAGCCGACTCAGCAGCTAACTGCATTGCTTTTTGTTTTTAGCTACATTTAACTATAAAATTTATTAGGAAGAGGCCCTGACGCAAGCCCACACTGCAGAACATTTTACATGTCACTGTCGCCCTCGGCTCAAATGCTGAAACATGCCAACAAACAACAAACTTACAAGCAAGGTTTATAAAAGACGGTTTCTATTGAAACTTACTGTTGCGTGAAAATAGTTAACGATACATTCAAAATCGGTTTGTCGCTTAATTGCAACGTTTTTGAAATTGTAACAAGCGTCGCGGTACCGGCTGATGGTAAAAAAATAGATAAAACATGTTGATGCAATGCTCTCTCTAGCAAACAAACTCTCTCTCTGTGTCAAATTCACACCTTCTTTCTTTGTATTCTAGAAACACCATTCTACATTTTGACTGACTACAATGTAATCTATATCTTAATTGTTCTCACAAACTTACACGTACTTACATAATCTTACGCGTGTATCTTTCATCGATTTACACTAGGGCCTAATATTTGTCAAACGTTTCACAAAGTTTCACAAATTTTAACAAATGTTTCACAAAAATTTGTTACAAATTTGTGAAACTTTTGACAAATATTAGGCCCTGATTTACACATTCATTTCTAGTAATTAAATCAATAAGTTAGATAAAATAACATTTACGAGACGTCCACATCTTATCACTTCTATCACAGAACGTTAACTAATTCGTCATCTGTTGTAATTGCTCAAAAACGACGTAAAAATATTTAGTGTGGATGACAGGACCCACAAAAATACATCCAAAAGAGAGATTTTCAGAAACGATTCTCCGGGATCTAAAATTTCACAATTATTATGTTTATCCGACGATTCACTATTTGACACCTCCTACGTAGCAGCTAGTTCGAAAACCTATGCCCTGATCCTGACGTCCTAGAAACTATTTTATTAGTGATTTACAATCACAACGAAAAACTGCCCATAGGTTTTCGAACTCGTAACTGCTACGTTCGAGGTATACACCATATGTGTAGCAGCTAATTAGTAGGAAATACGATTCCCCGAAAACTACGATGATGTGCCGAGATGTACCGTAGTTTACCGATATGGAGTGAAATGCACCGATTTTCGGATAATATATTATAGCGATTTTTCTATCTCTAAATAAAAGTTCTTCAAAAATCTATCAAAAGTTACTTAAGAGAGTATACAATATCATATTTCTAGAGTTGAATGGTAGTTTCGTCTGTCATCGGATGGAGAATGTGTCAAGCTTTTTACCGTTACACTTCAAGTATGAAACTATTCTGCCAAATTGTGTGTATAAAATATTATAGGATAGGGTGGAAAGTGGGGTTAAAGTGAGGTTACACTAACATAAAAAAACTTTTAGGATTTTTAGATCTGTCACACAATTTCAGAAAATTGTGCTAGATTTATTGTCGAAATTCTATATTTATATACGATGTGTATATAATAATAAGAGGGATAAAGGCACGGCTATATAAATGTTGAGATACATATGTCAAATGTAAAAGTTAAACCATTTCGTACAGAGTTATACAAAGCACATATAGTACATTTTGAGACATTATATATACACAATTGTTGGCTGTGTGTTTTTTTTCCGGTGCGTGAAGAAATAAATATGTTTATTTAGTTTATTCATTGTAAATCACGTTTCAACATTCTTTCTATAATGTTATATGATTATATTTAAAGCGAAAGAGCACGTATTTTTCTCGGCGTTTTTTTATTTTATCAAAATGGATTGAAGGAACTGGATTTCTTTAATAAAATTGTGGTGTTTTATACCACAAGCCAGATTACTGGTCGTGTTTTTTTAAGGAGCATAAAAGGTTTTTTTTTGCTTTTTGCATTCACAGCGATATTGTTTTATTTTTTAGTGTGATTTATGTTGATTGAGGTCATTTTTGACTCCTTTTTATACTTTTACGTGCACAAAATATATACGTATACAGATCCTCACATCTGGTATATCGACAATCAATTATATATAAGTAAAGTTCCTAACAACTCGGAAAATAAATGAGATTTTACAGCGGTGCGCAATGGTATTTCCAAACAGAAAAAAAAGAAGAAGAAAAAGAAAGACCACACCAACAACAACCGTAACCAGCGTCGTCGCTAATTAGAATTACAAATTTAAAGCTACGTTTAATATATTCTTATATTTATACGTTATACACACCGCTTGTGTACATCCTTCGTTGTGTGGATATTTGTTCCGTAATATTTTCTTTAATTATGGAGTGTTGACTTAAATATTTTAATGAAAAGGCCGGGAAGTGTTAAATGCGCTAAGTTATTTTATAAGGTCAAAATGCAATTTATAAACAGAGGTTAGAGGTGGGGTGGATCATAATTAAAATCTCGATGGAGCAAATACGACTGTTAAATAGAGTGAATTGGATTATTTCGTTAACTTGAACTCATGAACTTTCGTCAATAAAAATTTGACGACGTTAGATATCTATTGGCTGAAGACAGGGAAATTTTTAATGGAAATTCACATTGGGCTAGCGTTAAGCTTTTTTAATTAGAGTTAAAAAAAATTTGCGTTTTTTCGCGTTGGGATTTTTTCCGTTGGGATTTTTTTTTGCGTTGGGCTTTTTTGCGTTGGGCTTTTTTGCGTTGGGCTTTTTGCGTCGGGCTTTTCTTAGCGTTTGGCTTTTCTTAACGTTGGGCATTTTTAACGTTAGTCTTGATTTCCACTTACGAAAAAAAAACTCCGTATTCTCTCCTCATACACTTTAAACAATTAGGTGGGGTCTAGCTAAACGAAGACAAAACGGATTGTTTTTTTTTTTGTAAGTGGAAATCGAGCCTTACGTATGGTTTCAACTCAACAAAACGTACTCCGTGATAGAGCGACCTGTCAAATAAACAAAGCAAAAATTGAAAAATTCGACTTTTTTGGTAAGTGGTGAAAATCAAGCCTTAGACCTATTTAGATTTGTTTTCGTTTCAGAGATGTTTTAGCGCTAAGCTTGTTTAACGTTGTGCTTTTTTGCCGTTGGGTTTTTCAGGGTGGTGGCTTTTTAAAAGGTTTCTCAAAACAGTCCCTGCTCAGTATTGCTATTATTGCTTTCTATTAGTGCGTCCAAAACAATATTGTTTACCTTATTTCTTAGCGCAATTACGAAGGCCCGTATGGTACAACACAGGTTCGTACGGGGCTAACGTTGCAGCGTCTGCTACGTTCTCCACTCATTTTTTAAAGTGCGCGAAGTTCATATGATCCTTGTAAGATCCATAGCTGTTTTGCCGTTTGAATCTTTACGTTACTACTAGGATTCAATCTGGTAGCCTCTCGATTATGAGTCAAGTGGCTCTTCCGTTCTTGCCAATGTAACGATCAAAACATAACTCCTCAAATCGCTTTATGTTCTCAGTTCGTTTTGTTTTGGCACATGCATTTAATTTCAAATAGGCACTATGTACATGAGAATGCTCCCAAGTGTAAGTGTTTGTGTTTGTCAGCAGAATACTAATGCAGAAATGATTCTGCATGCATGAAACCTACATTTTACTCTTAATTGTAAGATCGAAAACAAAGACGACATTCATAAGTTATAACCACAAAGCTTTCAAGTGAAAAATTAATGACAGCAAGTTATGTTTGAAGTAATAATGTTACATAACGAGTACCAGCTCATGAGTTTCTGGCTATACACTTTTAAGTTTAGCAAAATGTACACTGGCGTCGCTCGTGATACGATACAGTGCAATTGACAAAAGTTTTATTCCCCTTTCATTCTTGATCTTATTATTATTATTACACACGAAGCTATTACACCTCGCACAATACCTATTACCTAGATGGCTTCGGGAGCGCAATAGAAATATATTTATAAGAAATTGCTACCGATTATGAATTTGTTTCCGAATTGAACAATGACAAACGTGTTCAAACTTACAAGATAGATAGCATACGGCGACTTTTCGTTGATGAAAAAAAACACACACGCACACAAAAGCGAAATGCTTTAACAAAAGCCATACAAAATGTAAGGATGAGGACGTTTCTCTAGAATCATGCTTGTTTCCTTTTATCTAATTCCACAGAGGGAATATGAAGTGAAAGTGAAAAATCGTTTCTCAAAAAAAAAAGTTTTTAATCTGTAGATTGTGAGCGTATACAACACATTTTGATGCTGCTGTAGGTTTATATTGTAATACTTCGCACCCAGTTAGAAACAAGCTTTTTATACGAGAGCTTATACCCCTCAAAATGAGATAAAATGTAAATCGAACCACTTCTGCAATTCATTCTGATTGGCAAAGTTGCAAGCAGCTGCCGTATCTGGTTGAACTTGTGACACTACCTTGACGTCATCATTTTAGGTTCTTACAATGGGGCATTGAACTTTTGACATTTTTTGTATTTAGATTAAGAATGTTATTGTAAACAAAAAATTGTTCTACACTACTGCCGAATTTTCAAGTTTTTTACTTTTAATTTATATTTCAATTACGACTACGACCCAAATTCAACCCAAAAGCATACCTTTTTCATGAGAGAATTAAGAAAAAATGACATGAGAAGAAAAGAGAGGTATATAGGGACGTATAGTCTTTTTTATGTTTGACTGATCTTTGAAAATCAGAAAACAATTAATTAAAAATATAAATGTTTATAATTTTACGATTGTGTAGAATAATTTTTTGCTTAGAATAATGTTGTCTATCGAAATTATTGAAACTTCAGTCCCCCATTATGGTATTGGTGAAAAAATTGGAAGAAATTGCCAGAAATAGTCGTTTACATAACGAGTCAAAAATTATGTAAAATAGAATTTTAGTGTGCATTTTGTTGATCCGAGGCGTAGCCGAGGTCAATGAACACACGAAAATTAGGCGTTTCATCGCTTTATCCTTAATTATGGTACATGCTGAGGGCGTCGGAAAAAGTCCTTGAAACATGAAAATTACGTCTATTGACGCATGTAGGATGTCAATTTAACATTAAATGCATCAGAAGAAAAAGAGAATTCTGTTTAATTAGTACTTGTATACGCCACCCTTTACAGTCGATGTTTCTTTCTTAAAATGTTGGACCGCAATATCAACAAAATTGGAATAGTTCGAACTGGTTCAGATAGTCTCTTGTTTTAGTCTTTACGCACCACGTAATCTAAATATTATTCAGCTAAAAATCTGCATAAAGAAAACCTCAGTGCACGACATTCTTCCATTTTCAAATGAATTTTTAATTGAAATTCCATAGGCTTACGGTGTTTGCGCTCCACTTAAAAATAGTCTTCGTACATTTATGTTGGAACACATCTTGAAAATGAATTTCAATACAAAATTACGTGCGTCGGCATTCTTCATCTCCTAATTAAATAGAATCATCATACGGAAATAATTCTCAGGACACCAGCTGCATTTAGAGCAGCTTTAAATAAAATTACAGCAATACAAATCCTCTATTGTCCCTTCTTTCGCTCGTTCGGTCGGACGTGTGCTACGAAAATCAACTTGTGCAACGATGTAACGAAATAGGCAATCCAAATAAATCAAAGAAACATTTCCACCAACAACTGAAATTTGTTCGAATTACATGCAATTTCAGTTTCGGTCTAGACCGAAAAATTCCACATTTGAGTTGCATAATAGTAATTTATGCAACAAGTTGCGAATAGTGGTTGTTTTCGTCACTAGATGTGATGTTATCAAACGAGCGAAGCGAGACTGAAAATTCGACGGATTTCAACAAACTATGATCGAAAAGTTCAATTTTGCTGTTCTTCTCACACTAAAAAAAAAAGAATTGAAAATCTTACCTGTATGAGGTAACTTTGTGTCCAGGTTTGCAACTCTTTTCTGTCAGTGCAGAGAGAGGTATTTGTCGCCAATAAAGTACTTTCTCTGTTACTCTCTCCGGCCCAGAATGGATTTTCGAATATATTTTTCCGGCCGCAATCATGCTTTGCTGTTGAAATGGCTGTGGAGTGATTTCTTTGTTAGTTTTGTTGTGGTTTCGTCTCGTTTCAGTTTTCAAGCGTAAAAAACATCAAGCTTACGACTAGTACTGAAAAATTTAACTTTCCATCGCTCGTAACAAAATGTAATAGACACTAGTTCGGAAAAGACCAATTTGTCGATAGCGAAATGACAAAAGTTTAATATATCGCAGGGGCCTCGCACTATTATTCACCGCTTTACTAAAGAGTCTTTAGATTCCCATCCAAAAAAAAGCGTGCGCTTCAAATACTTACCCACGGGTATGGCGTTCCTGAAAATCCTTAATTTTACAAATATTTTGATTTTGCAATTTCAGAGCATCGTTATTAAAAGGAATGTTTATTTTGAAAAGCTATTAGTAGAAAACTACAATTTCTTTTGTTTTTTTTTTTGTTTTTGTTTGTATTTACTCATTCTTCCGACAACTTTCCGGAATTTGGAGAAAAACTTTTACTTCTATAGAATTTGAAGCACAAGCTTTCAGGATATATATGTCCAACGATATGTTTTCCTTTTTGCTATAGGTGGTAGCACATCAAACTTTTCCGTATAATCTTTTAAAACATATTATTAGTTCAAACTTTTCCGATGGTTCTGCCAGTTGTGCACCTCCATAGAAACGATAACATCGCTTTTCGGATGAGTTGTAGTGCAGCAATCTATCAAGCATTCAACGTGATTCGACGTTATTGATGGCCGAAATATCTTTAATGTGTTCAATAAACATTTTGTTAAGTGAATGAGAAGAGGCTTCAAAAAAATGTGAAAGTTGATGCTGCTTTCTTGAATTATTATTTTATGGAAATAACCATTTTTTTTTGTTACATGTGTCGAAATGGAAGGAGACCGGTATAATTTGAATAATTTACATTTTCAAATCATTATCCAAATTTATACTTTCTTGTAAACATTTGTGCCAGAAGGGATGCAAAAACGATTTGTGAGAATCACACCCGTCACAATAGTCTTTTACCGCTCGGAGAATTTTTGGAATCACCATTTTCCACTTCAACGTTATTAGTCTCATTGAATCTACGATAACTGGAACCCACAAATTTCAAATTAGTTTAGCAACGTACATGTACAATATCAAACAGTCTCAAACACGAAAGTCTGAATTCGTTAAGTTTTACCCTCTCAGATGAAAAATAAGTTTTTTATTCTATGAGACGCTTTTTGAGGTCGATTTAGGGTGGTCAGAAATTCGTCGACACGTAAAATCGCGTGTTTTTGGACATGTCTCCCTTCGAAGCCACGCAACAGAGCATATCCACAGGGAGGATCGGGGAAGTTTGACAGATGTTGCATAAGTATAATAATGACGGGATTGCTCACTGGTTACGTACTAGCCATCCCGAAAAAATTTCTAGCGATGACAGCGGATTGGTAACGTCCCAAAGTTCACTTAAGCTTGATAATTTGGGTGGCTGCAGTGTGTTTGGTGGCTGCAACAATGTACACACTGTGTTATTCAGTGATGTATGACGTAACCAAAATACGATTAATTTTCGTGAATATGTCTTGCTGAGGGGTGGATAGACGTGAATTACGTTCGAACCTTTTTTCTTTTGTTTTTTTCCGGTTTGTTTCTGTGGTTTTCTTTTTTCTTTGTTTAGTCAGCTTTGTAGTTTTTCGGTTTCTTTTCTGTTTCATTTTTCGTTTCTTCTTTTCTTTCCTGTTTTTTCTACCTGTTTTTCATGTTTTTTTGTTTATTTTAGTTTTCTTTACCGTTCTTTTCTAGTTTATTTTACTTCTGTTTTTAGTTTTCCTTCTATTCGAACCTTGTTGTTTTCGGTTTATCCATCCCTCGTATCTAGCCTACATTAGGCGAGATATCAATTAAGCACCTAACTATCCTCAAAGAGTATTTATACATACTTCGAGGTTCGGAAGTCGCATCAAACCTGCAGTCTGAACCCCCAGGTAGGGCAACCTAAAGAGTATATGGAGACATGCACACTAACGCAAAGGACAAACATAAATGACGAGAATCTTATTAAAATATTGACTAACTTGATCATGTGAACGCGGCTCTCCTGTTATGTATTGTGGTTATAAAATGCCGACTACTGGTTCACTGAAATGAATTTTTTGTGTACATTTAAATTATGCATCGAAAATTGGTTTATAGTTTGCATTGGAAATGTAATTATAATCCCGGTCTGTCATTAAAAAGTTGTATCATATGAATGAGAGATAATATATATGACTTGCAGATGCAGAAGAAAAACGTAGACTAAAAGACCCTGTGTTGGTAACACTGATTTTGAGCTAGTTGCTTGTCAAAATTGTATGCGACTACTTCATACATATTATATGGTTATATTTACCACAGTAGGTAAGCTGGTCTTTTCTTGATGACAATATTTTATCAACCTCGACGACACCTTCATGTTCCATTAAATTCCGAAAAATTCTTAAATTTAAGAATTTTACAGATTTCAAGAATTTTCACGAATTATTTTTGCTAAAATGATTTCCCACTTTTTCTCAGAATTAAAATATCAAAAATAAGGAAAATATGGGAAAATCTTGGAAAATGTTGTTGTTCCCAAAAATACTCTCTGATTCCAAAGCTGTAACCGGAAGTAGATCTCATTGTTTGTTAACTAAACTAATTTAAAATTTGTTGACACTAGTTTAGTATTGTCATTGTCGGAACAAAAAAATTTATATTAATTTTGTTAATTTTTTATAACAAAAGTAAAACATGCCCAGGTCACTTGTGACACCACGTTTTAAGGCCAACACACACTAGCATCTAGTGTCAGTTGGGAATATGATATTTCTATTTATGATTTAAACAATCGAAATATCCTATTCCCGATGACACTAGATGCTAGTGTGTGTTGGCCTTTAGGCCATCGGATGATCGGTGGTATTACTATACTTCTGTATTTTGCATAAGAGATTTATTGAAAGACACAAACGAATCCTTTTGTTTAAATTTTTAACTAAGTTTGCCCTCATGCAAATTACACCAGTATATGCATTGCTACCCCATCTTAATCTATATTATTGAGATATGGCACATCGATTTATACGATTTTAATATTATGGCCGTGAATAGAATCTGACTATGCTACAATAAATACTGTATCCAATTCGAATCTTCCGTTCGCTACGTATATAAATTTATACGCTCTATATATATCCTATAGAAGTTAGTATGTGTGTGTGTGTGTATTCAGTCGCTTAAAATAATATATTACACCAAGATGTAATTTAAAATAAAATGACAAAATACAAGAGGAACGTATGCGGAAACGTGATAACTGATTATTTTTCGTTATGAAGCTTTTTCCATGGGTGCGTATACGTTCTTCGCTTTTATTCACTATATAAAAATTCGTTACGCATATCTACTAGGTGTACTGTTGCTGTGGTTTAGAAATGGTGGGAAGTTGTTAGGGATTATTGGATTTTAAACGGTCTGGAAAATATGTTTTTTTTTTACTTTCCTATTCTTCTTGTTATATGAATTATGGTTTGTGTCAGGAATGGTGGGCTCTTTATTTTTTGAATAGGAAAGATAAAAAATTTATTACATAATTTAAATGGAGAAAAATTGGAAAAATAAAAAAGAAAACGATGTTACTTCCTAAGATATATGTTGAAATTGTCTGGTGGTGTGAAAAAATCGTTTACGTATTTTTTTTCGGTGTGATGTATGCGATCATCATTATATGATTATTTCAGTTGTTGGATGAATTGACACCAACTAGCTCTATTTGTGCAATCGAGTGATAATAGCTATTTATGCAACTTAATCGTCACACTTTAGAAACACTGCATAAAACGTTGTGGTGAACATTTTGATTCGTGTGTTTTGCAGAGATATGCTAATATGACGACTGGGTCGTTTCGACGGATAGAGGGAATACGTCGAATGACAGTTGGGTTTTTGAGAGAGAATTCAATACATGTTCTCTCAACCAATTTCAAAATCATTCGACGTATTCTCTCTCTGCGAAACGACCCAGTCGTCATAAGTGTCAGAAAGCGGTCTATTCTCTCAAGTAAGTTATCAATTTCACAAAGCCCCAATGAACGACTTCATATAAATGTTTTAACATTGTGGTTGGCTTTGTGAAAATAACACCTTATTTGCCATCTAAAACGACGTTGACAAAGTTCTATTGCTTAAAACGTTATATGAAACACGAATGACGAATTAGTCGAGTCGATAACGACCAATGTCTACAAGTAGCTCTTCCTCAAAGTGTACCTAAAACACTCCCAAATGTGTTGTAATTAGAAGAGACAAAATAATTGGGTCGTTAATAATTTGTCTTTTCTTATTACAATACATTTGGAAATGTTTTAGGTACACTTTAAGGAAGAGCTACTTGCAAACGTTTGTCGTTAACGACTAGGCTAAATTGTATGCTGATATTTAATTGCACGCAATGTTTGTCAACCTCGGCTTCGTCTCTGGTTAAAAAACAAGATCTAGTGCGTTAAAGTTTATCATATGACTTTCTGTCATATTTAGGATAAGTAATTCGCGTCTGGACAAGAAAAATATTTGTTTGGCGATATTTCACAAGCATGTTTCTTTCTTTCAACTGAACGCACAGATGTATTTTTCATATGCGGTGTGATTTGATTAATCACGACAGAGTAGACCATGCAGGATTGGCCGATTTGAAAAGGGAGAAGGTTTCACTCTGTTGTGGACCTTGAACTTATTTAGAGTCAAAGAGCCACGAAAGAATGGCGTTTTGTTGTCTTTTGGTTTGATGACAATTCAGCCTAGAAAATTTCTACTTTCTTAGATCTTTTCTCCCGCCATTTTTTCTTACGTTGACACGTTTTGTTCTCAAAAATGTTTCACCGAATACTATTCAAGAGACCATTTGAAAGAGAGATTTCGCCTAATCTCGCTGTATTATAGACTGTTAACAGAGAGAGAGAATTTCAGTTATGTGAAATTGTGAATGAATGAAACAAAATCGAAATGTAAAGTCTCTTATTTTGACATTACCCCCAAGACCAGTCACGTTGAACTGAGCCGAAATATCCCTTCAGTAACACACTAATTTGTTTTTCTAGCTGGACGGCATTGCTTTTTAGTTATTTGTTTACCGAGGAAGGGAATAAGAAAAGCCAACAAGAGCGAAATTTTGCGGACAGAGCGGTGTGACTGGAATTGGAATTTCCTATTTGTTTCCAACGTTTTTCATGTATGAAAGATGTGTAAAATCGTTTTTCTACACAACACAAACGTCAATTTGTTACTACAATTTTCAATGCAAGAAGGAAGGTAAATAGACCTTTTCTCCCCTGAACTGTCATCAGACGAAGCGTCAGTAAATCATTATTTTCTCATGGCCCTTTGCGTGGATAAAATAGGACACTCTTTTAAACAGTCTGTTGATGTTTTCCAACAAGAACAAAATTTATGGCCGGAGTGAAGCTACTCTTGTTAGACAAATAGTCATTGTCATCATCAAGTAATGAGATTTTAGCGTTTTTAGAAGCGCAAACTGAGAAACTATTTTTTTGTCGCCCAGAAAACTCGAAATTTTTCATAATATTTAACTGCAAAAGCTGAGCTATTAACAAATTGCTCTACGGACGGATGTTAAAATCTCATGTTGTAAGTGAACTTTTGTACCCGGTTTCATCCACGACTAGCAATAAAGTAGAAAATTGATGTACCCCACTAACAGGTCCATTATGCTAGCCGTAGTTGAACTTCTACACTTCATTAGTTTGCTACATTTTTATCTTTTCAATTTAAAGGCAATGCTTTGAAGAAGGAAAAGAACTGGGGCACCATAAAAAATTACCTTAAGAGTGTCTTCAAAAATACGAATGCATCTTGTTGTAACACTAAAGACACATGTTCTAAAGAAACGACAGATTATAGTGCAAAAGACATCTCGATAAAATGTAACAATGGCAAATGTCTTTCGCTCATTTATCATAAAAAATATTCTCTCATTCGAAACGAGCACGATAAATATTGAATGTGCAAAAACGAAAAAAAAAAACTGAAATTGTAGATTGTCATTTTCGTACAGCACATCATTGAATCCATGAATTACCTAAATGATAGTAATTTAAAAGCCATAACATAAAATGTCGTTCGGAGTGGAGTTATAATAAACTTGTCGTCAACATCACTGTATTCAATTCAGGAAAGAAGTGCAAAGTTGATTTTTTCTAAAGATTTTAGTTGTAAAATGAGAATAAAATTCATTTTACCATTAAGAAAAATGGAAATTTTCACAATAAACTACGGAAAAATGAGCGGTGTAATAGATTGCGATGATGACGTATTTGTTCATTATGTACGTAACGTGCCTCCAAACTTGTATTGTGACGACGAAATGGAAAGAAGCGAATGTCAAATGCATTTACATTTAATTAATGAAACTGTAACATAAGTTGAAGTAGGACTAGGACGAGTCGTAGCCAGACTCCACCATCAAACACATAAAAAAATCTCCGAGAAATAAAAAAAAGACAAAAGAGATCATTCAATGCTGGCGCAGCCTCAGCGTATCACTTGTCTACGACACAGTTTAAGTTGGGGAAAAAGACTAGATGAACTGGGTAGACAATGACTAGATGGTCTAGAAGGATGAATTGACAGCTGACAGCTGCAATCGGTTCGCTTTTCATTGATTGTGTTCACTTTCGTTGAATAAAAGTGAAAAGGGAACGATAGTGACCAAAAGCGAAACGATCACAGCTGTCAAGTCAATTCATCCCTCCAGACCATCTAGTCTTTTTTTCAACTTAAAATGTCTATTGCTTGAAATTTTGAAAAAAATATGTGCAAAACGTACAAAATGATGACATCGTCCATCCGGATCATCTAGTCTTTTTCCCCAACTTAAAAAGTCTATACGGTTTTTGTAGTGCTAAAAGCACCCTAACTATGCCTAATATCGTGCAAATTTGCGATACAAGAGTATATAATAACCGAAATGATGATGTTTAAAAATACCATTTTCATTGAAAGGTCAGCTGGGCCTGACAAGTTGATTATTCGAAATTTTAACTTGTCAGCCACGACAGGCCTTTCAATGTAAAAAAATCTATGTTTCAATTTCTTTATTATGAAAAATAAAATCGCCGGTGTGTGACAACCACAAAAAAAATCGATTTTTCGTGCGATCAAGAATGGAGTTGGGTAATTGTGTTACATAACAGTGCTTTTAGAAACAAACACAATGTTTCGTTTCGGTGCATTGTACATCCATCGGAGCGCTATCACTACGGTCGCAGCTAGTTCAGACGGTATATAAGTTGGGATCTCAAAATTCGATTGTTTCTACCGCTGTAGTGCGCTGCAACTTAAATGAGATTCATTCAAAGGAGGCATGGAATCTGTTTCCTTGATAGCTTTCTGCAAAATGTCTATACAGCCAAAATCGGATTGATGTTCCACACAAACTTCGTCCATATTTATAGCATCGTTTTATCTATATCACCCTTCGCCCATTTAACTTTTAAAATAGTTTCGACTTGACATTTCTGACAATAATTCATTTTTCGATCTGAAAACATTTGAAATTCCATTGGAAAATAAATTGTCGGATTGGATGAATTGGCCCAGTGAGCGAAGAAATATATTTTTTTTAAACCTATGTACCTCGCTTGTTCAGTTTTAAATGTTTGAAATAACAAAATCAGCTCGAATTATTCAAGGTATTAAGGACAAATTATATTTGTATCTATAGCAAAAACATTTCTATTTCAAAATATTTAAGAGTGATGAACCCTTTGCGAATTTCTAGCCTACATTTAGGCGGAATATATTTGTTTTTTGATGATTTCTCTGAACCAAAATCTTTTTAAAATCATTAAATCACGCAAGAATGTGTTAATTTGAAAGGAAAAATTGGTTTGTGGGTCATAACTTAACCCACTTGGAGAAACCTGTGTAGATTACATAAATCAATACTCTCTCTCTAGAGAGGGTATTGCATAAATTTACACAATCTACAAAGGTTTCTCCAAGTGGGTAAAGTTATAACTCGCAAACCAATTTTTACTTTAAAAGTAAACATTTTTGCGAGCTTTTACTTTTTAAAAAAAGAAAAGATTTTGGATCAGAGAAATCATCAAAAAATGAATATTTTCCGCCTAAATATAGACTACAAAATTGCAAAATATCCATTGCAGGCAGGCCAATAGCATCGTGTAATAATTTGGCTATTGGCAGGCGCCTGCGAATAGTCACTACGTATTTGGTACTTACAGCAACGTAAAGAAGACCTACTTCATCCATAATATTCCTATTGTTCTCCTGTCAAAGTTGACAGTGGTACAAGAGAAAGTTTTGAAGTGGGTGTGTAGCTGGAGGTAGTTGACAGACAAGCTGATAGTTTTGTCAAGTTTGATAGTTTTGACTGTCGAGTTGACAGTTTTGACTGTCGATATATTTGTTGTTCAAAAGCTTATGAACTGTGTACAAAAGTTCAATGAAAAATGAGCGTTTACATCAGGTTTACATCAAGCATGGAAAATGTTTGACAGTTGTGTTAACATTTTTCAATCCTCGTGCATGAGTCTATGTTATGGGGGTGCTAAGTCCACTTATAGATCTCACACGTATATTGGGATTTTCCGTGTACCTTACTCATCGACTGACTGACCTATTCTGCCTGTCTATTTATTACTTCAATAGTTGACAGTTGATAGTTGATTAACAATTTGAATATATCTATTTTTGGAATTTTTAACGGATCGTGGCAATTATTATCTTTAGATTTTAACTCACTGAACAATGTAAATTTTTGATTTTGACACGTAAACATTGTTTTTCCATATTGTCTCTACCATGTAAGGATCCATAAATAATCCACTAGTTAGGATTGGGCTTGACCTCAAACTGTGAATTATAATGCATGTCGAACAACAGAGTCAGAAAAAGACAGTCCTTTTGTGATAATATGGGAACCCACCACCATAATGTAAGTATATAAATAAATAATTTCATTTATATACATAAAACATTTCTGTTTTTGCCGGGGTAGAAATGTAACGACACAAAAGCTATTCCCATCAATATGTGGTTACATTCTGATTTTTCTTTTTCATGTACCGGAATTGAGCCAAGTAAAAGCATTTTGACGTAAATCATGCTGGTTTGATATTATGATTATTATGTTCACTCATGGGTTCTCCATACCATATTTTCACAGTTCTTTAGAAAATAGATTCGAAGAAAAGAAATGTATAAATGGGAATATGTCGGCTTACTTCAATTCCTTCTGATATATTAAAGCTGGGAAAAATTGCGAAAAATAATTTCTAACAGCTATTTGCTTCGGTATAACAGATGAATATATATTCTGTTTTCTGCTGCTGAAAAAAAAAATGATTCTGATACGTGATACGATTTCATTTAAAAGGCAACTTTTAGATCTGTCTATGCTATTTTTTGAGTCATAACTTTTGAAAAATGATTGCACAAAGGGAATAATCCTTTCAAATAATATTAATTCATGAAACAAGAACCGTATGATGGATATTATATCGCGCTGGATGTTGATTGTCAGCCCGAGGCAAAGCCGAGTTTGACTAGACTTCGTTGGCGTGAGGGGCAGATAAACTTAGAAAATTCATTTCCACTCAAGAAGATTCGCAGAGTCCGTAAATTCGATGAAAATCCTTAAAAATTTTCATTTAGATCTTAAGAAAATCGAAGGAAAATCCTTTCTCACTTAAAATACGCGCAGATGTCTTTCGGTGTTCGATAAAATACGATTCAAGTTTTACGCTACGATCTATTCAATTGAGCGATTTCCAAGCGGATATGAAATATCGATAAAACCAAAATTTTCCTTCGAAAATTTGAAATCCATGCACAGTACACTAGACAAACAACTTGATTTTTCTTTCAACTAAGCAAAGTAGTAATTTGCATCACAAGGAGGGAAGCTGTCAGATTGCTGCCTATGCCTTCCGGGCGGGCTGCAAACTTCCCACAAGTTTGAGATTTTTTTACTTTTAACCTCAAGGTATGCATTGCATACCATTTTTATAACACATACTGCAAAAGACTTATATTTTCGTCCTGAAGCACATGTAGTCCTCATCCACACATACAATCAAAACTGTTTATACTTCTTTAAATACAGTTTTACTACGGCCACTTGCGTGCCTGTAGCAGCTTCAACCGTATAAACAGTTTTGATTTTTTGTGTGATTCAGCTGAAAAACAGCTGAAGGAAATTCATGCTGAAATTTCGCTATCTCTGACTGTAAAATGCTGTTATCAAAGATCGCGCAATTTGAAAAAAAATTGTTCCCGCTTTATTCAGCGGCGGGTTTTGATTTTTGATTTTTACAAATTGGGACACATGCATTAGTACAATAAAATCCGTGCTTTCACCTAATAAATAAACACATGCTAAGCCTAAGAGTAGTTATACCTAGAGAGGAAATTTGTACGACGTAATGTGGTCCCAACATCAGTTTGTATAAGATACACATTTCGTATAATTTTACACCAACACATGTATGCGTTGCCGCTTCTGATAGTTGAATTTGCCCTCTTAATTAAGAGGGCAAACACATACAAATAAACATTTCGTATGTCATGTTTGGACCACATATTTTACGTAATTTTTTTCGAAATTTCCTCTCTAGGTATAATTACTCTTAGTGCTAAGCGAGCTAACCCTATTCTATCAAATGAAATGCATTTCAATACACTGTAAACTATGTAATTAACAAAACAACTCGCTGCGGGACATTAAAAATACTAAAAAAAAAATCGGTTGGCAGTCTCTCCCTCTAAAGATCTTTGAACTTCTTTTGAATTCCACTGAAATCTTCCACTTTACCAATGATATCCAAAAGAAGCTTATAGCTTTGAAACGTTCTTCAAAGGACACACACACACAATGTGATACGTTATATTGGCAGGGTATGTAAAGCTTAATTACTGAACAAATTGACTGTAACTGCAACATTTGTCTACTCATAAAAATACTTCATGAAGGCAACACTGTAATTAATGCGTACTTCGAAGATGGAGTTCTGTGGCAACCACAAAAACCCTTAGAAAATCCTACGGAAATTTTTGAAAATTTTGATGAGAAAATCCTTGAAAAGTTCTCAAAAGAAACCCAAGAAAATCCTCAAGACGTAGAGAGAATCCTGAAAAGTCATTAAAAATCCAGCGAAAACGGTTATGCATATCCTCTTAACATCATTGAAACTCCTCAGATGACTTTCTTGTGGAAAATCCTTTTTCATCAGCCCCTCGGCGGCTAAATGTAAACTTTTTCATTTATACCTCATCCATCGTGGTAATGACCGTCTACGAGTAGATAATCTTCAAAAGATATCTCCAATGAATTACCGTTAACAAGTGCAACAGAGACAATTCTAACATGAATGATAGAAGGGAATGAAATAGATTTGTTTGCCTTTTGGAAATTGTCTTCTCATAAAATGAATTTTTCACGTTTAAGCCGCTGCTCGAAAAAAAAATTAATTTCCATCGCTTCCATTTTAACACGTTAAATTATCTTAAAAACCATTTTCTGACAAAATTTATATTTTGATTTGTTATGAATGACACATACCATTTGCGTGTATTGGTGTGGCTTTGCTCATTCCATAAGCACTCACATAAATAACATTCAATGAATAATTTTAATACCGTCATCAAAAACTCCCAATAAAACATCAATCAGCTTCTAAATATCTTGGCTATCCAATGCTTATAAAAGGTAGGGATGGTGCTGTAATCTACTATGTAGAATATATTTGGCAAACTTCTCTTCCTCTTCTTAGCATGTATACAAGTCATTAAAAGCAAATGCAAAGGTGTATTGTATAACATCCCCTTCACGAATTGAATTTTAGTTATTAATGGAAAAATTTATTACAATTTTATATTTCAACTCGTATTCAAATGATGAAATAATTTCATGAATTATGCATCAAAGGTTAGGTATTTCAGTGAAAGAAAAAGAGGAGAAAAAAAAATTGTGAACGAACGAAACGTAAATTCCTTTACACATTTCATAAAATTTTCATGGTTGAATTAAAGATTTCAGAACATTTTAAGATAAATATTTTAATGCACGAGTGTAACTGACTGTTAGTGGTTTCTATTGGTAAAATAAGTTTATAAAATCATTTTCTGTTTTTTTTTCTTCTTCTAAATTTTGAGGTCTGCGGCTTGAGGCTTTCTTTTCAACATTTATATCTTCTTTGAATGCTCTTCATTCAACGGTGAGTTTTATCTCTGTGAACGGAAACCATTACATTTCGTGTATCTCAATGTTTATTTGATAGACATTGTCGTACGACGAATGAGTGAGACGAGAAGGTTTTGTGTCAGTTGTAGCATACAAGACATCCACCAAAAAAAAACCTGATTCAATCCCGGTTAGGGCGAATTCTGTATAGGATTTTTTTTTGAATGTATCGCAAAATAAATAACTTTACCAATCGTACACGAGCTTGATAAAACGGTGTACGTGGGGTGTTTGGGTGGCAAAACGAACCATCCACAGAATTACTTGAATTACACGATCCACGATCCAACAATGCATTCGGTATACCAAATGTATCTAGGTCTAACTTTGCGCGGAGACATAATTAGCATCAGATCCTAAATACTAAAGGCTTGGTCCGGAAATGATTTTTCTCGAAGTATTTTTTCCAAATGTAAATCAGGTGTTTTCAAAATTTTCGTTGACGTTTCTCATAAGACTGCGTTGGTTAGGGTGAGATGTCTTTTTTTGTTCTCTTATATTCAACGATTCATTTCGATAGCTTCAATCATAAATTACGTAACGCAAAACTGTCCATTTTTGAAATATTCTCCTCTCCTCCTTCTGCAAAATTTTCAGACTTTTTTCAAAAAAATATCTGTCAAGTAAGATCCCTTCCCCTTCTTGCGTTACGCAATTTATGAACGGCCCCTAGGACAAGTGACGCTTGAGCACCACTACTTGAAGTTTGATTGATACTGGGCCCCAGTACTTTTACAGCAAAATAAATGAAAAGTGCCTAGTGGTCACCACTACCCACAAATACAAGTCGACGCCTCTGACTACCAAAATGATGTTATTATACTCGTGTACGTACTAAGAGCGAAACTTGTAGGAATAGAATGCTACGAAGCCGGCGGTGAGAAGGAAATTTAATCGAACAGCTTCAAGCAGACGTGTTGACTAATGCGCTATTTAGAGCACAAACTAGCATTCTAACATTCCTGCCAATCTAAGAAAGTTTTTCGATAAGTTGTCCTTGCCACATGTTCGCATATAAGTAGGAAAACCAATAAGCAAACCACTCAAATTTGCCATTTTATGGCGACCTCAAAAATATTGAAGAATTTAAGAGGCATCGATGCTTAGCTAAAAGTGTAGCCTACATTTGTACGTCTCGTATTTCTTTTTCGATGATATCTTTACATCAGAATCCTTTTTGAAAATTGTACGACCGCAATAACACATTTGAGCGCGTTATTGCGGTCCTAAAATTTTTTGTAAAAGGATTCCGGTGAAAAGATAACATCAAAATTCAGCATCTAAAAAACGCCCAAATGTATGCTTTTCAGCAAAGCATATATGCCTCTTAAATCCCATACATTGGCTGGATTTGTGACTGTCAGTGGAGAGAGCTCACTTTTTTCGTAGTTGAAGACCAAAGTCATAAAGACGAAAATGCAATAGATGTATAGTAAACAAAAGAGATTTGAACGAGTCATATAATGTATTGTCTGTTTTCGTTCGATGCTTTTTCTCCCACAATAAATTCTGTTGATACCCATATACATATATGAGAGTTACCGTTTCCTGTTGATACTGATAGCAATTATTATTATCCTACGACTTGTAAAGACATTACTTGACAGCTTATATGCTCAACTGAGTAGAATAATAGATTATTTTGGTTACACAAAAGTTACAACTCCCAGTTCCATGAATTTGAGCACAATAATCTCATATATGGAGATAAACCCCAGATTGTCGTATATTAAAACATCAATGTCATATGACGGATAATCAGTAATTACTGCCTCTTTTCATCAATTTGAATGTATAATCCGTTGATTGAAATTAATGTGATATTACATATTTTGGGAGATGTTCTGCTTATCATTTTGATTGTGTGCAAAGGTTTTTTTTTTTTTTCTTTTTATGTAAATCGGTTGTCTGTTTGACTGCGATGTCATTGTATTATAAAAATAAAAATGGGAAATTTAAGTCTTTAAAACGTTCATCCTGTCAAATAAGTATATGAGAACCTCACAGTGGCAGACATGAATATTGATCATAAAAACGGAAAAGTATAGCAAAGCTTTGCTTTGAGCTGGCCGGAAATCAGTCTTTGACCAACAATTTCCTTTGTGTATTACAATCGATTTCTTTGCCACTTGCATCGTAAAATGTTGTTGCTCTGAATTGTCAATCAATTATGCTGTCGTACTTGGACTGTTCGTATACCTCTCAAAATGTCTTTCGTATCTTCGCTAATGACACTTTTTGACCTATTACGTTTGTCCAGACCTACTATTTCGATTTTGTCTTTCAGCGAAAATAGTTTTTGTTGCGTACAGGGAAATTTACCTCCTAGTAAAAGTATGAACGGCTTTCTCTACCAGTGTTTCTTACAGGTCAAACACAAACCTCAAAGACTATGTCTAGCAGGATATTGTCCCCGCTCTCAAGCGCCAGACTCTTACTTCTACCCAATGTTCTGCTTATACCATAGACTAAACACTGAACACTTTTTACTCGATGCAAAAACAAAAAGTTATTTTTGTTTTGTCGCGACAAAAACACAGAAAATATTTCGACACAATTGTGACACTCCGCTATTATAAATACTAGAATGAATGTTTGCTGTGTTCACCTCGGCGGTAAAATATCTTCATAAAAAAAAAAATTTGCTTTGCATCGAGTAAAAAGTGTTTATCTACCTAGGTGCTATTATTTCGCCGTCTGTAGATAAAATAGCGTATTCACCTCTGTCCAAATGTTTATTTAGACACTTGGGGTTATAACATTCGCCTTCGGCTCATGCAATAACTCCCCAAGTGTCTAAATAAACATGTGGACAGAGGTGAATTACTATTAGTGTTCAAATATGCCTTGGCGACCTAAAGAGACTATGCCCGAATACAATGGAAAGCATAAGAGGTGAGTTTCTTTGAGTTTTTTCGGTGAATTTTTGTGATAAGATTTTCCAAACATTTTCGGGAAACTGTCCTGTCATTTCCCTATGACCGGACTTAATGAGAATATTCGAAACCTGACCGAACCCAGTCCGAATTAACTTTTCTAAATCCGAGAACCCAAAAGCCGAGTAAAATTAAATCGGATCAGATTCGGAACTAGTCTCGGTTTTCACATCAAATGAGAAAATGCTCGAGGTAAGCGCATAACCAATTACCTGATTCGTTAATTGAACTGCAATTATATTCGTTGGTAGTGCGTACCAACATTAAAACGGTGTACCATTGCCAAACACATTTTCCACTATTATTACCAGAGAAAATGAAATACACTTGGAAAAGATGCAAGTGACATTTTCCAAATATAAAATCTAATTAAGAGCGCTGTCGGAACACGATGTTAATGTAATGCTAACACTAAACTGTCGGTGTAATGAAAATAAAACAAAATAAATAAAAAAAAAATCTTTCATATTCAACCCTAATTTAAAGGCGAAGAAAATTAAACCTCATACTATTGGAATCCATGTCAGATTATTCCGCCATATAATATAAGAAAGTATACCTATATAATAAAAGTTGTTCAGCTGCCGACAGGCAAATAGTTGGTAGAAATATTTAAAGACATTTCAAAACTCATTCCAACATTCTTTCTCTTACCTAAGACTTTTCGGAATGTTTTAGATTACGAAAAGATTCCACTCAAAGTGATGACGCTTTATTAAATTTTTCTTTACTCCCTCTGCCAATGGCTCGATTTTGGTATACGAATGGGGTATATGTCTTTACATCTGTATATACATGTGGTTCATACGTATATATATGTAGATGGATATATTTATACACTACACATCGAGCCTGTTATAAATAAAATTTAGATATGCTTCAGGGTTTTTTGGGCATATAGCTAGGTAAAATATTATTGCTCGTTTATTTCACAAAGAGCTGGAAAACAATTTTGCTGGAAAATCAACCCGGAATCAAATTTATAACATATTACTGGCTACTAGGAATACATACATAACTTTTTCCAAATGTGATTTGAATACACATCAAAATGATATGGGTGAATTCGTACACACTTTACGAATTTGAATAAAGCGCGTAAATGAACAATCTTTTGCGAATTTGTCAAATCGATGTGAACTGGGTAAATAAGTATTCCTTATGAGCATTCATGATTTTAACATCTTGAATGGACCGCCGGACCACTGCAACAGATAAACAAGTGTAGCGTTTGCAATTCGATGCGAAACAAACACATAAACAAAAAAAAAACCATCTTCAAACCACTACGTTGCATATTTTAATCGCAAACACGCCCCAGAAATGAGTTTTATCGTGTGGAGGCATATATGCTGAAATTAGAGTCTACAATTGGGAGTCTCGTATTGTATTTTCGCTGATGTCTTGTTAAGAGCAATGGACCGTTTGCAAATTTGTAGCCTACATTTAGGCGGAAAATATTCGTTTTTTGATGATTTCTCTGAAGTAACATCTTTTTTTTTAAGTACAACCATTAAAGCACGCAAAAATGTGATACTTTCAAAGGAAAAAATGGTTTGTGAGTAATAAGTTGAAGAAACCTGTGCAGATCACACAGATTCACACAATCTGCAAAGGTTTCTCCAAGTGGAGTAAGTTATTACTCACGAATCAATTTTTCCTTTTAAAGTAGCGCAAAAGCGTGCTTTAATTGTTATACATTTTTAACAAAAGATTTTGGTTCAGAGAAATCATCAAAGAACGAATATTTTTCCGCCTAAATGTAGGCTACAAATTTGCGAAAGGGTAATAGCTCTTAAAAAAATCCTTTGGTCGCACATTGTACAAAAACGATTTTTGTGAAAGGGTATCAACGAAGATACAGTACTTAAAAGACGCCCTAATATAGGCTTTTCAACAAAACATCCATTCCTTTCAATGTCCGTTAAGAGCAATGGACCTTTTGCAAATTTGTAACCTACATTTAGGCTGAAAAATATTCGTTTTTTGATGACTTCTTTGAACCAAAACTTTTTTTTGAAAAAGTAGAAGCACGCAAAAATGTGTTACTTTTAAAGGAAAAATTGGTTTGTAAGTCATAACTTAACCCACTTGGAGAAACCTGTGCAGACTACATAAATATACACCCTAAAAATTACTATAATTATCAGACCCGGAGACAAGTCAGGCAAATCAGAGAACGATAAAATTCATACTTAACATTTACAACTATTTAGTACACAATTCGAAGATACAAACAGAACACTAACTGCCTCTTATTCTTTAAAATAAGAGAAGTAATAGTCGTGAGTTGCAAGTTAACGTCAACTATCAGTTCATCGACTTTGATTATACTGAAAACATATAATTCAAATCTAACTTAAAAATAATTAATTTTCAATTAATTGCGAAGCTAAATCTTTAGCTAACCATACCATCGCTCCAGGAAAATAACGTACAAAGTTGAAAACGTACACATTTTCAGAAATAATGTTCGAGCCAGGCTGCCTAATGAGAACAGAGAACTGTGTCCATATTATCACTAAAGTGGCTACCATTCCAAAACCCGCAAATCTAAGAGCATTTAGTTTTATCGATTTTGACACTTGTCAGTGTGTAAGACGTCAGAGAACATTAGCTTGGAAAAAAGCCAAAAAGTATAGATTCTTTTGGTGGCATATATGGCTAGTTCTAACGAAAATAGGAATTAATAGTTTGACATTTAGTATGTAAAAAATCTATAAATCTATAAATCTAAAGCGTATCCTACAATGTTCTAAATAACGACAACGCTATTGTTTGTGACGACGACGTCGTGTGTGTTTGTTAATATAATTCAAAACTTATATACTAAGCGGTTTGTTTACATACTAAAGCAATTATTTACCGTTACAGATGATGACAGATAATGAAAAACATTTTTTTCCTCTTTCACGCTCTGTGGGAATGCTGATTTAATTACATTTTTTTTGCTATTTACTGTTTTATATTTGAGACAGTTATAAACTGAAATCCAATCTTCTGTACGTTATTCTGTGTAACATCATCAATCCCATTGAAATGCTTTGAAAATTTAACTTTAGAGGAAAAAACATCATTGAAACCAATCCAATTTGGAAGCGATGGAATTTGTATATTTCCAAAACAATGAGAACATTTTTGGACTTAATATGGACTATTCTGACACGGAAGAGTGAAATAATCCCGGCAGAAGCGCTTCGTTTGACTAGGGACCTGAATTATGTAGTAGTTTTGCGAATAAAATTAATTCGATTTGTGTCAGTGTTCACATAAGTTCATTTTCACACAGCGTATTAGGTCCCTTATTTCACATTTCGAAAATGAACCGCTCTTGACTGTGTTTTTTTAAAACTCTGCCGGCATTTTAGTGAAACGTGAAAAACTTGACTTAACTATGGTTTGCTTGCACTCAACAAAAAGTACTCTGTGTAAGAGCCTAGCGAGAGCAGGCCTAATGCTTGACTTCCCCTTACCAAAAAAGGAGTCTATGTGAGAGACAAAATTGAATCCTTCCAATTTTTGTTTGGTTTACTTGACAGCTTGCTCTTACATGGACTACTTTTTTTTAGTGCAAACCATACTTTAGAGTAGAAATCGTGATAAATATGCGCTGAGCTATTTTCCGTTTTGTTTCAACTCTCTCCCTAACACACCTCTCTTCCCTCTCCCATTCTATATTCTTTTCTTAAAAGGGTCATAATCTATCAAAATGCTTTACATCGATTCAAATAATATACTATTACTCTCCATCTTATAGTCGATGATTAATATACAAACAACCATTTGTCTACATAAGAGGAGCACTAAATGCGAGCCATAAAAAATGAGTTAAGAAAATGAAAGCGATCCACCACCACCCCCATTCCACGGAATTTTCTAATCAGAAATGCGAACGTAATACAAGCTATTCAACAACAATGTAAATTACTCGCATCAATCGTTTTTCCGAACAATTTAACCGGTTACATTTATTTTACCACCGTTTGATGTGTAAATGAAATTCAATGTAATTGTGTACTCACTTGATAAAGAACATTTATGTAGCAGTAAATGAAATAGCTTTCAACGCTGTCTCATCGTTCAGAAGGCGTTATTATCTCGATAAAACGCCGATCAAACAGCTGTATTGATTTACAGCGCCTGCATGGTATTTTGTACCAGCACGTAGTATATTTAGTATTTGACTGGTCGAACTAAAAAGCTGGTTCACGAGCGTTGTACTTAACGAAATTACAACGACTGTAGCCGCTTATTATGGAAAATTATCCAAATAACATTTCCTCATCAATATTAAAATACCCCAGTAAGAATGAGCTCATAAACGTTCAATCCAATGGTAAAATGTGTACAGAACAAAGTTTTTTGGGAAATGTTTTCGCCGCAAGTTTGGGTGGTGTAATTTTCCTAATTTTTACGTTGCAGGTTTCCAACTGCATACATTCATTCATTAAACATTCTTTTATCAAATATTTTGTTCCATAACTTTCAATCGCAAATATTGCAGTCGATTTTTATTTTGATGATTTTGTTATAATAGTTCGTATATGTCGAGACGCCACACATATCCTCATCAAACATACTCACATCAATACCGACTGGAAAGCAATTACAACAGAAAACTCTTGAGAATTCTATCAAATTAATTGTACAACGTTGTATAAGAGGTAGACATTATACACAAAATGCTATAAGAGTAATTACTTCTGGCCTTGTTTCCGTAAGTGCTTGTCAATATTCATTATTGCGATAGAATGAAGGAAAAAAAAATCTTTTGAATAGAATAGATTCAGGCATAGAAATGAAACGGGAGATATCAAAGAGAAGATGTTGGGCGAGGTGAAAAGAAAATCGGAAAATAAATATTGTAGTTGAAAAGTCTAAGTATTTTTTTTCTCTTCACTTTTTTTTTCTCGTATTTTAAAATTGCTGGTATCTAGGGGTTCTATTGTTTTCATATTTTCCTTCTATGTAAAGACGTAACCGATGAAATGAAGATACAGCAAAAGACGTTAGGGAAAACCGTTTCGTGATTAGTATGGTTTGCATAATAAATACATTGTTGTGGTTGAGGCTGTGGCAGAAACCGATCCTCATCACACTTTTGTGTAAAATTGCCTGCGGAAGATTTAAAAAATAATTGGCTAGTGTGGGAATACAGTTTGTTTAACATTTGTTCTTATTAGGCACTTCTGTCTGAACCTTAGGCGAAATGAGCGTCAGACCTCTAGCGGGCCGTAGATAGACTACAAATCTAGGACAGGTAACAACGGACTGGTGATCTTAAATAAATTCTCAAAAGAGTTTTCATCTCTTCGCTTGAGTTATTTTCAATGTATTTATCTATTTGACGAGGAATGAAATTCTTTGGGGAAATCCTTTAATGGAAAATACATTATTACTGGGAATTATTCCGTAACGAATTGCTTGTGTGATTTCTTGGTAATTGTTTTTGTAGTTGACGAGTGCGAACTTTGCGACCAGAGCGAAGCGATGGCTATAATTCACAGGAGTTTTATTTTTATTCAAGAATTTTTTCAGCGCCTAATTAATCTTAAACAGCTAGTCTAGACCAAAAAAAAAACACTAACGATTTTTAGTTCCATACGAAGTAATAGGATCTTATAGGTTTACGTATACGTTTGTAACACGTCGAGTTTGACTCCCTGCCTGTAAGGAGAAACCTATTGTGGTTGTCCCGAGATGCCAAATCAGCGAAATAAATGTACTTCGATGGGTTCTCTAACTTAAGTAAAACGCATTCGATTTTGGTATTGGCAAAAAGAGGCTGAGTTCGAAAATGGGTTATTTTGAGTTATACCTTCCCAAGCTGAGATTCGATAAGTTGTTTGGGGTTTTTCGAAGATATCTCCGGAAATTTAAACGTTTCACTTGTAAGTGAAAGATCAAACGAAAGGTTTTTACGATACCGACCTTTTACAGTAATCAGATGACGGACTCGTGAGTTAAACCCCTTGGTGGGAACGAGGTACAGGGCGTCATTCGGTTTTTGCTTCAGATCGGCCAAATTTGAACGGATTTTCTTTACTTTGGTAGATAGGTATTGACTGTACCAATCAGTGAAAAACAAGTTTATGAAATTCATTTCACCGGAGCGTGAGCTAGGTCTTCTAGGAGTAAGCTTATATCCGGCTACTCGGCCGTACAATAAAGGTGGTGTTTTTTTTTTGTCAAAATCTCGAGTAAACTGTGACCGATTTATAAGAATTTTTTTCTTGTTTGAAAAGTATTAACGAATGTAAAGTGTCAGTACTATTTCCGGTCTCATAACAAAATGGCTGTAGGCGGCCATATTAGATTATAGTAAAAGTGATATATCTTGGTAAAAATTGTACTTAGAGATTTTCGGTTAACAGAGAAGTAATTGGTTATGTGTGTGTGGTGTTTCAGGCATTTCATATATGGACATCTATATATATTTATATACAGCTATGCTATATTGAGCTATATATAGGCGTACACAGCAATTTTGAGATTTACCTGTGAAACGTTTATTTTCAGTTAAATATAGGGAAATATAGGGAAATATGGCGATATATAGCTTATCATATAGGAATCTATTACATTTGACCTCGTACGGGGCCTCCGGCAATTTATTTGTATAATGCAACAAGAAAAAGAGTGGGTAATGTGGGAGATTTAAAAGGGCTCATACTTCGTCAGCAAAGAAGAGAATGAAAAGAGAGAGATGAAGAGTTTCGCATTTTGATACGGATATATGTTTCGTACGTGTCGGCGTTAGCTTATGTTTACGACTTACGTTAAAAATTCTCATGGCATGGAGTATTTGTTACACAGAACGCATTAAGATTATTAGTCCGACACAACGTGGTCAGTTATTGGACTAAATAGGTATAGACTGGCAATACGTAGACGTAAAACTCATCTTTTACCGTTTGGTGGTGAAACGGTTTTATTTACTGGTATACTTTCATTTACTTTTACCGGTGAATTTTTTTCAATGAAAAATGAACCATTTATTTAAAAAAAATATTTCTATGAATTACCGTTACTATTGTTGTAAATTAACGGTTAATCACAACAAAAAAATCGGACAAATTTCTTCAGTTTATATCCGATATCTAACAAAACGGTCGATTCTATTTGTGACCTGAAAAAGTTTGCGACTAGACTGTAACCGCATCATTTTCCTCTACAAACAATTTCGCATTTAGCAGCGAAATGATTCCCCATATGTTACAAAGCCGGTTCCGGTAGCACAAAAACAATCAAATGATAAATAAATTCCGAATTGTAACAACACATACAACTGAAATAAATTTTCAATTTCGATCAAATACAAATTTATTATCATCATTGCTGCTGAGAAATTCTTACAAATCTCATTTCTTTATCCGCATAGACATATAAAGGATAAATAAATGTGTGTATACCCACCCATACCCAAGCCCATATACGCTACACTTTCAGCAAAATTAACTTAAACACGACTTTGCTCGACTATATTATACCATGCTTCCAATTCAATATACAATATTGTCTAAATAAAATATGTTTAAATGTAGATAAACCAATCTTACCTAATCCACTTTATTTTTCATGTCATTTATTTTTTATTAAACATTTCATAAATTTCATTTTATAAATGTATAGGAGCGAGGCGATGACATCGAAATTGTATTGATGGTGTGAATACACGCATTTGCTGCAGGGATACGCAGCGTTCCAACCATACAGGAAGATGGTTAAACGAAAGCCTGATTATTTGATTATTCGATGAGCAATAAGCCGTAGAAGGGGTCTCATAATATCCAAGAATGATGTTAGAATATCCTTGGTCTTAGAACACAGGGAATATTTGTAAGGGTTTTAATTTTGAAAAGTTTCGATAAATTCCTAACAAAAATTCCGAATTTTTATGATTTTTTCTGAGTTTTCCAGGAAAACAAATCTCGCAAATTGGGTATTTTTAGATGTTCTTAGTCTGCTCGCGATTCTGAACAACGTTCCACAAAAAATGTTTCCGGGTGCTTTGGAAACTCAAAAAATTTTGTGGAACGTTCTTCAGAGTCACTAGCAGACTAAATATATCAAAAAATATCCAATTTTGCGACCACCAGTTTAAATACACTCCATTCAACCACACCGTGAAAAATGGTCTTAGAATAACCAAGAATGTTTTAGGAATGGTGAAAAATAGTCTCACAGTTACGTAAAAACCGAACAGTGCCGTCATATTATCAATCCTCTTATTTTTATTATTCAACTTTGTTCCACCAACACACTATCTAGCAAACAAACTCTCAGCTCTATGTGTCAAATTCACACATTATTTCTTTGGATTCTACGCACACTATTCTACATTTTGACTGACTACGCTTTAATTTACATGTAAATTCCAAAGGCTACTTGACACTTTCACCACCTTAATAAAATTAGTTTGTTTGCTAGATAGAGTAACAGTCGCAACATATGAATGTGTGGAACAGAGTGGATTAAGCAAATAAGTTGTGGTTTTTCTCAAATGCAGTTGGTTTTCCTATCATTGTAAATCACTCGGATACCCACAATAAACATTTGTTGCTATATTCTTCAGGGCGAACATAGAATAGACCTCTTGTTTAATTCATTTATTGGGCCAAGGCTATTGGGCCAAGGCTAATCAAATATTGCTTTTTTACGCCCTAAAGAATAACGAAAAATGTTTTGTTGGAGATATCTAATGGATTTACGAATTTAACGAACCAACTGCATTTGAGAAATACGAATACCCGAATGACTGTGGTATGTTAGATGTACATTTCCATGCTTTTGTTTTCACTAGGGTCGAAAATGGCTTATTACACACCTAGAGAAAACAAAAAAGTTGGTTTAGGTTTCAAAAGCATGTAATAGTACATTACTTACCAATGGAAATGGTACTTCTTGTGTCCTTGTGTGAAACACAATCATTCCATCATTTGCCCCATTGCCAAATAAGGTATTTTATTCAAAAAGTTTTGGCTCCGTGAAGTAAAGTTAACTTTACCTCACTTTTTTGAATACGTTACAAAACTCGGGATAAAAAGTTTCGTTTTCTTGTTGTTATTGACCTCGGTTTCGCCTCGGATCAACAAAATTCACACCAAAAATTCTACTTTTCAACTTGTTATCCCTTGTTAGATAAACAACTATTGAATATGTTTTGTTTTGTGAATGACTGGCGATTCAGTTTGTCCTTGTTTGTAAAATATTATGCAACACATTCGTACCATATTCAGAATAATTGCACCGTAAAGTTGATCTATAAAATGGTTTCAAAGTTGTAAAAAACTTTATGGCGAAATCGTTCGTTGCAGCCGGAGTTAATTCAGAAAAGATTCCGAATTCGAAGTTGAATGAATTCCGCGGAAACATTGAAGGTTTGAGCAATTTTTTTATAACAAAAAAATTCCAAAATTTCCAACAATTTCACAGTTTTTGCAAAGGTTTCTCAAATGTCCCAAAAAATATTTTTCAAACTTTTCAAAAAAAATCGCAGAAATAGTCCCTGATACAACCATAAGTGTATGAGAATATAGCGAAGTACATATCGTTTTTGCATGTACAATGAAAATAGTCAAAAATTAAAATGTTCTCCAGCTCAATCGTTCCAACCAACTCGCTACAATTTCCACTCACTTCCAGATTCAATCTCCTTAGAACCTAACCGTATAACTTAGTTAAATGGTATGGGCAAAGGAAATGCCGTCATCAATCCAACTCACGTTAACACCATTTACAGAGTGAATTCATGATAAATTTGCAGAGTGCATTGTCGGTGCCAACACCCCACATTCTTTATTTAAATAAAAAAATGCTAATGCCAGGCGTGTGTTAAGATATCGACAGATCACATTTGAATAACTGATTTTGACCGGTTATGGAATGGATAGTATAGAGTTACCGAGCTACATCTAAGAAAATATTTCCTTACAGCCGACTCTTTTCCCTCTACTGGCGATTTACAAATTCTATTAGTATAAAAGCCACATAAAACTAATTTTCCGCTACATTCAATGGTGTAAACTTATACGTATCCCATATCAACTATTCGTTCTCCTCTATCCCTCCCTGTTTGTGTGTATATATATGTGCTACGCATTTATTTCCTATTTTTCCTATCTTTTTCTGTTTAGCAAAGAAGCAAAAGGATATTACATTGTCTTGTACATCGAAGAAATTTAAGCAAGACGAACGATGTCTTTTGCATTTTATTTGGTTTTTCACACATTGGAGCTATCACTGACCCATAATATATGTATAATACATAAAATGGGGGGAAAAAACTTGTCGCTCTGTGTGTTTTTATTTTATTATTATTTTCTTTTACATTCTATAGTCAATGTAGGATATGGCGCACAATCTCATGTCATTTGTAAATATAAAATTTACATACGTATGTGCGGTATGTGTGTATATATACATATAACTCTAACCGTACAAAGGAAAAGCGGGACAAACGAAACCATAATTTCCATCGGTTTCGGGGTGCATGCGCTGGTATATATATTCTCTTGACGCATAGCCTGGCACGATGGCAGCATAAACACCATTATGCGGGTAAGAATCCGTATTTTGTTCAGAAGTCGTCAGTTCAGTTTAGACAGTTCTGTAGTGCAAGTGCAATAAATTTTTTCATTTTTCACCACTATTTTTCCAAATCTAACTTTTTTGTATTATAAGAAAAATTCAAACCTGATAAAAATAAAAATACTTAGAACGGCGTCTTCGGTAAGCTAGTGCATAGTGTAAATAGCACCAAAGAATGGATTTTCTTGGTACGGTAGGGACAAATTTTACTATGAAATTAGAATAGTTTCTCTATCCCCCCATGGTTTTATTAAAAAAAAAAAAAAACATTTTTCCTGTTTTTGATTTTGTGTTTTCATTTTTCCATGGGCGACTATACACATTTTTAGAGGTAAAATTCACATTTTACATTTTCGTTATTCACTTTTTCTTTCCATTTTGTTATGTAACAATTTGCAACCACACATCAAGCGTATAAAAAATAAATTTTATTTTATTTTTAAATGAACGAAACAATCAAACGAAATAAATATTTTTATTTAGTTGAATGAAGCAGAAAATTTATTTTTTATTCATTTTACATTTCAGTTCGAAATTATGCATAATGTATATTATTGATCCGCCGTTTTTTTTTTGTCTACTACTTTAAAGCTAGTGTACAAAAAGATAATTAATTTTATTTTTAAAACATGCAACGTTAAGTGTTACACTGTAAAAACAAGAGAACAAAAATTCAATGAGTGACTGTTACAGTGTTTCTGGCTTAGAGTTTCTATGATTTTTCCTTATTAATTTCACCGAATTTTTCGAATGTCATCTTCTTCTTGTCGTATTCACTCAAAGTGTACTAAATTCGCAATGAACAAGACTCTGTTTTGGTATAAGGTTCAGTGACGATTCGACATTTTAATAATTTCTATGTTCTGTCACTGAAACTAAAAAAAGGAGTTCCGGTACTTACCAGATTGAACCCGCATCTTTATCGCCATTTCACGCACCAAGTAGTACATCCGACCGACTATTATACGGTTTTAACCTACTCCTCACGGCATATATGTATTTTGTTTCAAACAGGGACTATTTTTGGGGAAACATTTTTTTCCCATATTTTCCTAGATTCTTCCAAATTTTCTCGAATTTTCCCACATTTTTTCAAATTTTTCCAAAAATATTTGTTGCGAAAATTAAGGAAAATCTAGGAAAATGTGACAAATATGGGAAAATGGTTTCCTAAAAATCCACTGGCATGATATCTTTCAGTTAGGAAAGAAAAGCAGTGCAGTGCAGTGTGTGTTAGACTACATCTTAAGATTAAATATTGAAATACAATCTGTCATTCTCTTGTTATAAGTGTATTGTTGAAACAGCGGCCCGACTCTCGTCCTAAGTAGAACCTTTGTTTTATTTATTTTCTCGATTTTCACCAATTAAGGCATCGAGGGTAGCTACAAAACTCATACAAATTTGAGCGAAAAACCGTGTTCCTCAAAAATTAGTCGGAAATTATTTCGTTAAATTCCACAAATTATTCCGCGGACGGAATTGGAAATTTTTTTGTTCGCTCGATGTATATACCAGGCGTTATACCGTTAATTCTAACTTTTCCGATACTTTCCTACACTTTCCGATTTGGATCGAAATTCACATTTTAAATTAAACTTTTTCGATTTAATAACTCCCTATTCGATACTTCTTGCATATTGAATTGAGCCGTAATAGCTGTTAATTATAATACTATACAGACTGTGCAGTAACGTGTAATTAACAATTTTAGAGTTTGTATCCGCGCAATGTTGATTGTTCACGAAGAAATAATATTGAAAATCGTCTTGCAAAGAATGTATATACTCAATATTAAATTTAGATTTTTAAATGAACTTATGAATCGATAGAACAGCGTCGCAGACCTATTTTTATTGTTCTCGGTGTGGTCAAAGTTTCATGTTTTGTATTGTTAATTTGAATTTAAATTTGATAACGCTTCGTCCCACAAGTGGCCCGAAGAAAACCTTCATAAGTTAACCATTAACATTGAACAATATTTTATTTGCTTAAAATAATCTTTCAAATAAAAAACAATTTAAAAAAATTGTCTAACCTTTCATAGTTGTTTCTTTCAATGCAAAACAAATATTTATTTTTGTTGTCTTGCTGCCAGAAAATGCGTCATTACCATGTAAACAAAAAGCCCAATTTTCGCATTTTCTGGCCACAAGTCATCAAAGCAGCGTACTGTCTCGCTGGGAAACTTCTAAAACTCATTTTTGCGAGGAGCCTTATGACTAAAATGATGCCTTGTGATTATAGCCCTTGCCTTCGGCTGAAGCTCAACCGTCACACCTGGCAGATTAAACATTACTAAACGATTTGAAGGACTAAACAATTTGAAGGACTAGAAGAATTAGATTTATAATTCATTCAATGAACGTGTATGGGAACGAATCCTAAATTCAATCATTTGGATTGCGTCCATTTTGCGTTGACGAAAGTGTGCTTTTCATGTAAATTAATTTTGCTGGTTTTCTTTCGGTTCTTTTCTTTCTTTGAAACATAGACATGAAAAGAGCAACAAATAAAAATCGATAAAAAATATAAACCCCAAGTGTGTCAACGAACGAAGATGTCATAGATCTCGAGAAATAAACAGGAAAAAAATTCTCAAACATTGCGTTGTCAACATAAATAAAATAAACGGCTTTTTGGCTGATGAAAAACCAAAAGTTTACAATTCATCGTGCATCGTTCATTTCATTTTGTGAACGTCAAATTTCAATATTGCTATCATTATCAGTCGATAATGTAAGACTATTACAAAATCGCCTAAACCGCACCCAAACAATACGTCTTGTCAACGTTTCTACCGTAAAATGACATTTTCGACTCCACTTTAAAATCGATGTCCCCATAAAATTAGTAAATTATGGAATCTCTGTTCAAAATGACTATTTTGAACGAGGACACTAATTATTGGTGACATCGAATATGAAGTGGAGTCGATAACGTCATTTGTGGTACAAACGACGACAAGAGTCTATTTTATGTGCCGATGCAAAGTTAAATCAATTTGTCCTCGTACACGACAAGCAAGTTAGTTATGCATTGTTGCACAGAGGGCGTATAAAATTAATAATTAAAAATCTAAATCTAAAAATAAGTAAAAAACAATTGCTATACAATCACACACTACATGGACATCAGACAAGGGCAAGAAAAATAAATCGGTAAAATAAATGTGAGTGATAGACGAATCAGAACGCAACCGTTTTGAATTTCATTCCAACCTTTATTCCGTATTCTAAAAAAAAAACGTTTTTTCGTATATACTAACACGATCTTCGCCTTGTTCACGAATTAAACTAGATAAATAAAATCATTGTTGCTAAGTTCCGCTAAACCCAAACGGATCCATAACTTAAATTAAGGTTGACCAAGCGCGATTATAGTTGACCAAACTTTAATTTCATAAATTAATTAATAACGACTGTCGTGTGTTGTGTTTTGGCCATTTCGAAAATTTCGAAATTCGTTTGGTTTGTTTTAAAAAGCATTATATTTGATTTAAATTGTAATTAATGTGTGAAGGGATAAGTTACCTAAATAACAGTTTAAAGATCGCCAGAAAATTAGGTCAATTTATTTACAAACGAGATTTTGTGGTTAGTGATTTCGGATTTTTGTTCTTAAAATGTGGTGCTCGTCGCAAAATAAATAAATCGAGTTTATATACGAAGTGTGATCTAAAGAAAGTGTCTAAGCTTTGTTTTCTAACCGGAAAAAAACCGATTGTTTAACTAGCGTTTTTAAATTTATTTGTTTTCATAATCTTAACGGTGCAATATCATTTTTGTATCATCGTCTACGCGCGTTATAAACAAAAGTTAAGTTTGTTGGTTTGTAGAGCACAGACAAAAAGTCGTACAGACTTAAGAGGCATCACACTCGGCTGAAATTATAGTCTAGATTTGAGCGTTTCGTATTTTATTTTCGATGATAACGTCGGATCCGTGTCCTTTCTGGAAAAAGTGACACTGTCGTTTTGTGTCAAGAAGGGTTGGCTTTTAGTAACAATGATAAATGTTTGTGGTGACGATGACGTAGCCAACTATGAGAAAACTCAGAATTTGTGCCAATTTTCGTGAACTATTGAGTTTTCTCGCAGTAGATTACACCACCATCAACTATAACCAAATCTATTTTCTGTTGAAAGCTAATACATTTGTGATGGTTATTGCGGTTTTATATTTTTGATATAGGATTCTGGTGGAAGCATATCATCAAAAGCCAACTAAAATCCAGTTTAAAAAAATGCCCAGAATTATGGTTTTCAGCAAAGCATGGATGCCTCTAAATAATGTGCATACTGATTACAGAGGAAGAACACTCGAAACAAATTTACATTACCACAAAGCATAAAAGTGTCTCATTTGTATGAACAAAAGATTTATTTGTGACAGTTGGACCAGCTTTGCAAAAAGTGAGCCGTTTGCCGATATTTGCACAAACTGTTCATTCTTCTCAGAGCTGGTCAAAGTGGCACGAACAAACCTTATATAGAGTTAACGCTTTTTAAAAAGGATCAAAAATGCAATGAATTACGCCCATATGTAGGCTACAATCTCAGCCCAAATGAAGGCTTTTGTGTGAAGCAATAGCTTCAAAACGGGGAAAAATTCTTGTAATTTTCTTTGACGAGTGGAAACATTTTTTTAGCAAAGAAAATATTTCTTTTGTGGAAAAATTACTTGTTGCGTATGAGAGGATTTAAAAAAAAAACAAACTTTTCTCATTATATTAGCCTTAGCCAAGCCGGGGGTACTCCACCAACTGGTTATATGAATAGAATAAAATCACAAGCCAAAAGATCATTGTTTTCATTTGGTCTTGACAGCCAACAAAACAACAGCCAATAAATTTTCCACTCAACAACTTTAAATATATGAATTTCCTTCTAAATTTGATACTGTGTGTGCGTATTATGGGGGAAAGGACAGTGTCAAAAACTAAGGAAAAGTGTGGGATGCCATTTCTGAATGATCCCTTATGCTACATGGTAAATGATATCATCACAGTGCAGTGTTGGAAAATGTTTCCTCTTGTGTATATATCTGAAATTAAGGGGTTTCCTGTTCAGTTACCACAAAATATGAATTTGTAATAACAAAACTTTCACTGTTTTTACTAGATATGTGTAAAATAAATCTTTTGTGTATGTCCTTTACTGCATGGTAAATTGAGCAGTGAAACATTATGCATAGTGGTAGGTGAAGCGAAAATAAAAACAGTAAAGTATACACAGTCGATAACGTGCTCTTTATATTTTATATTGCTTTTGTGTGGTCGCAATGTACACTGTATAGGGATGGATTCTCGTTTTATATTTTCCTATTAATTACATTAATGCAAAGCTGATATATAGAAAACAATCGCCTTGATCCATAACAGTTTCCATTGATTCGATGGAAATTAAATTAAATTGATGAAATGGAAGAACGTTGGGGGAAAAAATTACTTTGATTTTCAGTGAAGAGCCGGTAATCAGCTTTTTACTGACTGTCGAATCTAAAAAAAATCGGCAAAAATTGGCTGTTCACAGATGAAGTCTCGCAAATTCACTGGTTTTTCGACACTCCCATCCCTCTCGTCACACGAAAAGGGTAGAAAATATCCAAAATTTGTAAGAATTCTCACGTTTTCTTGAACATCTCTTCCTCCCTAACCGCGTGACATCACACGTGAAGAGTCCTCTAACTCAAAAATATAAATTGAAAACAAACATTTCAAATACATTCAAGTCAGTCGAGGGACCCGACCTACCCAGCCCACCGAGTCTGTATCGATAAGTTAACAGCAATGGGTGAAAATCGTAGCTTCGTAGTGGTGGAGATGGCTGTAGTTGTTTGACATTTTCGCAAAATTGTTTGCAATTATTGGGAGATTTAAGAGGATACGGTTGAACATTCGATGAGGTTATTGCAGTGGAAGTGTTTATCACACATTAGAGTGTATTTAGTGCATATATGAAGTGCAAGTGTCAATTACACACTGGATGGTAAAAGTACACTCGAAATGTGACCACCAATCATTTTATCCGCTAAGGAAATGGTCTTTTGGGTTAGGGAAAAATCATGGTAAGAGTTGCGAGGAAGGAAAACCAGCACATCGTACAACTTTTTTGAATAAAATGTTTATCGTACAATTCATACACGCAATATTTTTTCAAGTCTGCATACCGAACCGATAAAATTTACTGCAGACATCGGCGCCCGAGAAAATAATGCATTCCGAGTAAACAACAAAAAGGTCGAAGTTTCTAGTCGAATGGAGTTTTACGGTCCATCGTATCTTCAAATTTAATTTGACTTTGATACAAACAGAAGATCAATCATCATCATCATCTCAACAAAATACTTTTTCCAAATTTATTCTCGCCATCCAAACCAAATCGGATATCATGTCAAATTAATATTTAATCAAAATCTATTTCAATACAAAAACATCATCCATCATCTTACGGGCAGTTTGACAAACTATAGTTACACAAGCAAAATACCGCTAAAGATTTTAAGCGGCCCATCATTTCCGAATTTTTTCTTCTGAGTGAATGATTATGATGTACAAAAGTGGTTTTTCTTGTTGCGGAAGCTTCGGATCATCGATCTGATCTGAATCTGAGTTTACATCGAACTTCGGCCAGTGACTAGATGTTGGGAAAAGTTGTGAACGTGACCACCACACTCATTACGGCTCCTCCCTCCTATTCAGACTAAACTAAACTAAACCACACTCATACGTAACACAATGTTGAAATGTGCTTTTTTGCTTGCTTTCTATTACCTGAACGAACAAGTTTTAAGACACCTACGAAAGCGGATGGCACCATTAAAGTAGCAGGTGTGGAATGCCGATGATCGTATTCAATTTCACAATAAAGTGTCAAATTTATGTGTAAAGCTCCCTTGCAGGAAAGTGTATAAACCCTGAATGTATAGTGCCAACGGATCACATTAAAATGCGGAACCCAAGTTTCGGGTGAATTTAAGTTCAGCGTCATATTTCGTTTATGTGTGGCGCTAACGATTTCTATAGATCAGATGGAATGTGATGAAAATTGTATAAGAAACTATTTCACCATTGCAAACGTTCTATTGAAATCGTATAGGTGAAGTTTTCCTTTACGCCGCGCCGCAATCGAACTCACCCAAACTTAAATTGGCCTCACAGTTGTCCGTTTTCCAGTCGTTTTTTCCCCGTTTTTACTTGACAAGTTGGGGAATTAACGCAATCGAAACGTCATGTAAACGGAAGAGGTAAACGAAGTCAAAACGGACGACTGTAAATCCAACTTAAGGTTCCGTGTTTTTTTTAGGACTTGTCTTAAGTTAAATTTACAGTCATCTTTTTTGCCTCCGTGTATATAACAATTGTCATTTGAAACAATGTAGCACATATTAGACCTATTGTTTGAACTGTCGACTGTCACGTTAACCATCTTTAAGTATGGTTTCCAGTCAACAAAAAGTACTCTGTGAGAACAAGTTGTCAAATAAACAAAGCAAAAATTTAAAAAATTCAATTCTGTCACTCACACGGAACACTTTTTTGATAAGTGGAAATCAAGCATTACCTTCCTTACCTTACTAGCAGTGGTTTAAATACTTTGCTGTGCCGGGCTTTTTTAGGCGCGAAATTTTGAATTTATATACAAAATGAAGTAGTAAATGTCGACTGATACTTTCGTCAAATGAACATAGAAAAGTCGTTCATTCTCATTCATCATCTCCTAGTTTAATATCTGGTGCCCCACGGTGTAGTATATATTTTCTTCTAAGTTCGTGGAGGCGCCACTGGAAAATTTTGGTGCCTTAACTCAGCCTTAACTTAACCTGTTCTTTCAGAGCCTAGTATTTGACTGCGAAATTTGATTCACAAATCAACAGTAATAGACCGTGTGCGATTTTGAGAAAAAAGTTTCATATTTCAATAAAAAGAAGATTTACCATGAAAACCATTGAAAAAAAATATTTAAATTTTTTATAGAAATTATTGACAAATATTGTTGCCATCCCGATGCCATCCCACTTATTAGAATCTTAGTAAGAATCCAATTAGAATGAATTAGAATGGTTCGAATATCCTTTTAGTCTCATTCAAATTACAGCTTTTAAAGTGAGATATAAAATCAAGCAGACATTTTTCAGATATTCTGTTTACACTTTTGTTCTACAGAATAATAATCTACATCAATTAAAAATAAATTATTTATACTGCACACGGTCTATTCTGTGGGGGGGATGTAAGTTTAAAAACCAGTATTTCTATGCCCGTTCGTCCACAATCTACTTTTTTCTACTCTTCTCGTTTTTTTGTAATTAACAGAAGATAAGCTACATAATAACTAAAACATAAGAGCTGTCTCTCAGAAAAAAAAAGTTTCCTTCATTCCTTCGACGACATATATAATGTTGTGTGTAAGCATCCATTCGACTATACCAAGTTTATATATATATTTGGTTGTTCGATAAAGATGTTTCGCTGTCTCACACACTCTATATCACCAAAAATGTCTGTAAACGAATGGCACACAAACAACGTCTGCCTAGTCAATTTATTTTGATGAAACGACAAATCTTATTAGACCGACATGAAATAAATAATTAATTCGTCTTGTCACATAAACAATGTAAACTATAATTACCAATTTTTTTGTTGTTCGAGAATCGAGAACAAGATGTATGATAAAGCGCTTATTTTCACGTTAATTTCGACTAGATAAAGATAAGATAAATAAAGCTTGAAATTTGTATACAGAACCATCATTAGTATAGCACAATATCTCTGTCATATCGTTCATGGTGGTAATTTATTTTCTAAAATACATGTCAATGAATTCCGGAGTGCTTTCTGATTTAAGAGATCAGATTTAACCTTTTATGAACGGAAAATCATCTGTAATTGATAACTCCACTAATTTTAATTGACTTTCGACACCCCCTCCCCATCGTTCTATTTTCTCTGATGTTTCGGAAAAATCATTGAAAATGACGTCAACTTTCAAAGAAATTCAGAGAATCTGCGACGAGATTCTATTTTAAAAATGGGGTTTTTAGTAGATGTCGCTTCTATACATTAGTACATTACGTCCTTGTTTAGAGATTTTTATTTTGCCAAGAGGGAGGTTTGTAGCCAGAGCCTAAGGCACAGACACACAAATGTAGGCCACAATTTTAACTTAGCATCCATTCCTCTAAAGAGAACTTACCAGTAGTGCTCCACTCTCGCTTATTTCGATACAATACTACACTACACCTACGTGGCCAATGGTACAGTATGGAAAAGTCCGAATTGCGTCTCGGAATTGTGAAAAATCACTCTCATTCCTTTTATCGCTTGTATTCCTGATTTATTGCTACGAAGTCTATTACAACCTAAGATCGTAAATGGCTGCCTATCGTAAATTAAAACAGAATGATTCCGTTTGTTGTTTCAAAAGACCGATGAATATTGGTTTAGCAGAGATAAATTGATTGTCGAGCAAAAAAAAAAACAACAAAAAACAATCAATCGGTTTTTTATTCAAATAATATCGATTTGTCAGCTGTGAATGCTGATTGAAGTTTCTTAGATTGCCTTTTTCCTATGTGACGTAATATTTGGAGGGGTATGTTCTATGCTATTAAGCATGTTTAATGGGGTGAGGGGGTTTTTATCGAAAAAGTCTGAAGTCACTTTATTTATGTACGGCCCATAAATGTTCTAGCGAGAAAATATGAGCGTGTACTTTTCTTCCATCTTCTTAGCTTTGTTTTGCTAGTATTTTGTAAACATTGTTCATATTTATCGTTCAAAGAAAACCATTTATTTACTGAAAGGAAAACTTTGAAAATGAGACCTATATCTGACTGTTTCGTCAAGTTTGATTCGATAAGATAAGATCATCTTCAAGATACGGTACTTTCAGACGTAACCTCACTTTAGTTTCGTTAAATGTTTCGTTCATTCATTCATTTATATGAGATTTTTTTAAAACGTAAATGGCGTTTTTTGACGAGGATGGCATTTCAAACGGCCTTGATGATCTATTGCAAAATGAACAGTTTTAATGTAAAATTGACAAGGCTGTAAACTTTGGGGATGTCACGCGGTTCGCATTTAATTATGCAACAAACCATCATCGTTCCAACTGTTATTGATCTACTATTAACTTGGGTGAATAGAGCCCTCGAATTCAGTAGGCTCTTAATTAAAACATTATTTCTTATGGCAATTATGACGTCAACCTTTGTTACTAGAGGCTCGTAATTGGGGGTGGATGCTCGTATCTAGATGTTTTACTCTTTTTCTCGCTAAAATTTTAGTCTGACTCTTAGTTTGAACCATAAAATCATGGAAAATGCTCATCACACCCAGAATAGTTTCTTTGTAATAGTTTAGCTTTCCGCACACCATGCAAAGCAAATAGTTGCTCTATAATATCTCGATCAACATGATGACGTTTACTATTCGCAATGTACGCGAACAGCACCTAAGTTATGCCAAAAATCTTTTATGCTGATCGCGTATTTACTTTCCCGATACGTAAGTCACAACGGCACGATTTACGCAAAGCGAATTTTCTTTATTTTGCAAAAGATGAAAGAGAGAAATATTCTCTGTATACTCTGTAGGTCATTTGCATTTATATCGACTGAAAGTAAATTGACCTGAAACATTTGTGTGAACACGATGTTGGAAGAGGTCTATAGCTAGGTTTTCTGTGTATATCGTGTATTATATGCACATTGTTGTACATGTGTAAAGAAAAATGTTGTACAGAACGGTACATTGTGGTGTATGTAATCAATTTTATTGTCTGAAGCAGGCAACATAAAACAGCGTTGTTGAGCGAAATAAAAAAATATTTTCCGGAAATTGAATTTTTCTGGTTTGGTTGTAATATTATTCAGGGAAACTTTCAGGAAACACTGTGGTGTTACTGTACAACAAGAATATACAAATTAAATACGAACCATAATTACGCGAATACCATGCACATTAGTTTAACCTTTAAAGTGCTATACCACCGCAATGACAAGCGGTTTAGACGCTTTTTTAGTGCAATGTTTTAGAAGCTTCGTTGATACAATTTATTTCAAATTTAATGTCGTTTGATTGACATTTCCTTTATGAACCTGTGCCATTAAGAAATCCTCAACTTTTCTTCTCTACCTCTGCACTGCAGAGTCTGCATACTATTCTTTGGACTTTCAACAGGACATGGATCTTGTTGACGCAAAACTTGTTAGCAAATTTTCTTTCGTGAAGTTTTACACTGAAAAGTACTGAGGCGCCATATTCAGCTAAAACAACAAGGAGTCTTATATGCTTATTGTCTTATTCTTCTTTCTCAGCCTTTAGTGTATCCACAGCTGGATGTAGGTCTCCCCCATAGGCTGTTTAGCCGTTGAAACATAGATGCATAAGTACAAGGAGTCTGATATGTTTTGCTTATCATCTTATTCTTCTTTCGCAGCCTTTGTTGTAACCTCAGCTAAATAAAGGTCTCCCCCATAAGGGTGTATTTAGCCGTTGAAACATATATGCCCAATAATCGAAATTCCAGTTCGAAGATGGATCTATTTGGGTGTTTCAAGAGCTAAAGCCGCCAAAGTGTTCATTCTATCCTATGCGGATCAGTGAGTGAGCCTAAGCAACGCGACCAATTTTTCTTTTGTTCTTCTGACATTGTAACAAAAGGAAAACTTGATTTAAGTTTCTTTCGCGCTGCTTTGTTTAGCTACAGTAAGATATTGTGTCTCAGACAAAGTGTTTTCTTTGTTGGCTATACGTACGCACTAGGGCGACGTACACATTAGGGCCATTAGGGCTAGAGACTATGTTATTTCTGTCCAAAACGAAACTGTCCAATGATTACAACAGGTGTTACATTGGACAGTAAAAACAAATGAACATTTTTATCGACATCAATGACATAGTCTGCATGAGAGTTTTCCGGCATAACCTCATTAAAAGTAGTTCGTTTACACAATTTATGAGACTGAATGAAACTATTTTCATTCAATTGTCGTTACACGATGTGTGGTTATAATCTTTATTAATCAAAAACTCATTCATTTCATAAATAATTTATTCAAAATTAATGAAAAGAAAAAGAAAAAAATCGCTGAAGTCTGTGCAATTCCGGTGCACGTAACCCATATAACGTTTTTGCTGTCTATCAAAATGTAATTGAATAGAATCAGATATCGAAATGTACCACACATTATTATACGTTTGAATCATAACTTGTGCGGAGTTGAGACAGCGCTAAACATTACAGTGAATAATATTATTTTCTATCATTATGTCTACGTATAACTTAGATGTTATGTTAATTATCCGTGACTAAAACTTTTCCTATTAATTTTCCTCTCCGCATCGTAAAAACGTTATTTAATACGTATGACAAGATTGGAAGAAAAGCGATTGAATTCCATTGTTGTGTCGTTCAACAATCGGCATACATATTATGTTGTAAAAGTTGATTGGAAATGTCTATAGACATTTATGTGGTGTGTGGTATACGAAGCTACAATTTATTATAGATGTAATGCCATTTATACTCAAATTCACTTTTTTTTATATTTAATTGTTCTCGTTTATTTCCGATTCACATTCAATGAAACACTGATACGACAAAATTTCCATCCCTAATTTATTTCATGTCTTAGACCGATATTGTCTTCGCTATGACATTTCTATGTTCGTTCTCTGAGGAAGAGATTTTTTTTTATTTATTTACTCATCCTTCCAGTTAGGGTATTTATTCTGAATAATCTGGAGGAAGAAACGAAGTGCCAAAAGGAAAATTTGCGGGTGGGATCTATATATTATTTTGTGTTCCCCATTTCAGAAAAAGGGAAAGTGATATTTTTATGCTGTAGTACAAATTGATGAAATTGTCAATTGAAAAAAAAAAAGAAAAAAAAATCTTATGTTTCATTTTCTAAATTCTCTTGTACTTTAAAGTGTACTCTCCTCCCATCCTCCAAATTCATGAACGTATTATACATTTCGTTGTTGTTGGCAGAGAATTTGATCTTGTTACCCGGTATTGTGTTGTAAAATATGTAGATCTGATTCGGACACCGTTTCAAATTGAGGGGGTGAGGAATTAACACTGTATACAGTGTGCATTGATTTATTTTATTTACTGATTTCATCATATTTTTTTCCTAAAAAGTCCTTCGTTTTTTTTTAAATAAGCGAAAGAAACGCTGCTCGCAATGAAATCATTAAAAAATTATGTGGCTGAGAACGCCTTGATTGGCTGTGAACGAGGGGGTAACAGCAATTTGTAATCATTTTATTTTGTTGGTTTTTCTCGTTTTTTTTATCAAAATGGAAGCAAGTGTTCAAGTATTGTGTGCAGCTATTTTGCTGTTAATAAAAAACATCCGAACGAGCAAAATAAAGGAGAAACGTAGGGGCTCACAACTACCCTATATACATTGAAAGTACACTGTAACACTGCTCTGCAACACTTGACAGCAACTCACTGTTTACTACAATCCAATCAGCTGTTCTGTGGCTTTGCAAATTAAAAACAATCCAGAAAATCTGTAAAAATTTACTCGAGATCTAGGCAAAAAAAACTACCGTCATTGCATGGCTATACTATAGCCCACCTCTCGACCTTGGGATTCCGTGAACTGATTTTGACAGAAAGAAATTCCCCTCATTGGTGCTCAGTTCCGGGAGATATATACGAAAAACGTTGATCATCCCCCAAAAATACCACTTTTCCGACCATGGACTCGCTCCATCGATTTTGTTCATCTTCCAACTTAGGCACTGTTCAAAAATGACGTCATGCTCTATTGAAAACGTGACGTTCTCACAAATTAGGCATGCAGCGACGTACTAGTTTAAGTGTTCATTCCACTCAACAAAAAGTACTTCTGTGAGAGAGCCGTGAGAGAGCAAACTGTCAAATAAACAAAGAAAAAATTCAATTATGTCTCTCACACGGAGTACTTTTTTGGTAAGAGGAAACTAAGCTTTACCCTGAAAACTACAAAAGCGCCATCCTTGTTCTCATAGCTGAATACGGTTGTTTCATGAAGTTTTATACTGAAAACTACAAGAGCGCCACATTCAGCTAAATAAAATTTGCTGACAAGTGGTGAAAACGTCCTGCCCTATTTGGGTCAATTTTGGCTCATTTTGGGTGACAGCCATCCATACTCAGCGATTCAACTGTTGAAACCTGTGCTTCGCAAATCTAAAAGTCAACTGACTTTTTCGTTTCATTCAATTAAATAGAAACGAAAAATCACAAACAGTTCTTAACCCCCTCGGCTATATGAAGGAAATTATGAAATGAAAGTTAATTAATTGAATAGTAAATAAACAAGAAACTAATATTTTAAGGCGATTATTCGCCCACTACATAAATTGAATGAAGTGAAATGAATTTCAACTCCAATTGTAAGAATGCCTTATTTTTTACCCATCATGTTGGAACGTTAAATCTACCCTTTTCTGTCCTGAAACCATCGTTGCCAGACATAATGGGCCTATAAACATTCATATCTACTTATATAGTCAAACCGAATATTAATATAGTAGAAAGCAATAATATCAAAGCAGTCACGATATTCACATTATTTTCGAATAAAACGACGATCACTGAACGTTCGGCAAAAAAGAAGACGAACGAACGAACGAAAAAAAAAGAATTAGAAATTCCTTATCGAAATAATTTGTCTAGGGGGTAGGTACATTTTCATTTGTGCTGTAAGGTTTGAATGGAAAAACGAAAAACTGCTTTTGAACTCGAAAATAATACCACATAAAACTGGAACTGGTGTATAATACAACACACACCGAAAGTTCTTGCCTGTTTTTGTCATCAATCACTTAGAAGTCTTATCTCATTCCATCGTTTTCTCTTGCTCTAGATTCCATCACGAATAATGAATGGCATGAAAGACATTTTAACATATATAAACCCAACAAAAGCCAACGATATAGTAAATAAAATATATAATCTCGAATTGTATAATTTTCTGTGGTTTCGGGAATAAAAACTCCCCCCCCCCATATTTTCGCCACCTACTGTAATAACCATCGTGCTTTGTACATATTTCCATGGCATACAGAATTTTATTAAAATTTTGCAAAAATAGATTAGATACAATTTATTTGGACGATTTTCGGGGGTTAATTTGGTGCTGCGTTTTTTTTTTTTTTAATATACTTCTCATTCGGTTTACGTAGATATTTTTCGCGTATTCGCAAAAATTCCAGCATAAGAATTTCCCCTCCAGCCTGATAGTATGAATATAATTCAACAAATTAAATAAAACTAAGCTCAAACATTTGAACATTTTGTGCTGAATTAGACAAATTTCATTTTATTTTCCTTGTTTTTCGACATTTTTTCTTTGACGTAAGTGGCATGGCTGAAAGCAAGAACCATTTAGATCCCTGTAGACGTTTGACATTTCGAAATAACCTTGGAACAAGATTTTTTTTTGTATAATTTTGGTCACGAAAGGAAATAAAATCGAAATAGACTTTACCGAAAATATAAAAATAAATCAATAAATGAAAATGTTGCTGTAAGTCTATAAGTAGCAGTTAAACGTCATTAATTATGAAGTTTCAAACTGCTTTTTAGTCACGTACGAAGTACTCGGGGCTACTACTAAGCAAACGGTAAGGGCATATTTTCGAGGGGCTGCTCACTTTTTTGATTAACCTGATTTACCAGTGATTTACCATGATTAACCATTGATTTACCATCGATTAACCGGGCCAAGCATCGTAACTTAGCTTAAAATCATGATAAATCAATGAAATATAGTCATTTAGTTTGGTAAATCTCTGTTTTAATTTTTGGTAAATCAAATTGAGCAACCCCTCGCCTCGCAGATTTTTCAAATTTTTGTTCTATTTGCGTGGTAAATGATTACCGAATAAATTGTTGGTTAAAGAAGTTTTCAATTTGGATACTTGGACTGAAACAGAAATTGAATTGAGTCTGACGACTGAGACTCTAAGGCACTGAGCGTTTTAGTATATCATTACACTATTTGAGAGATGGAAATTTCACATTTCGTGCTGTGACTACCAATATGACTACGGACGTGGAGCGAGCTTACATTTTCGGTCAATTATTTTATCATTTTAAGTTTGTGCGGGAATTTTATTAGGATAAATTCGAACCACATCACATGTCTAACATAACGGTTATAGCCGCAGGCTACTAAATTGACATATAAAAGAGATGTATTACCTAATGTTTGCTTCTATTTCACCGATTTGTACACGATTATAAACTCGCTTTGCAGCAAAAAGCTTTAAGCAAATACTTTGATTTTAATGTGTTCACTTTGTGTATGAGGCGATTTATATATGTTTGACAAATACGAGAAAACAAGAGAATAAAAAAAAACATTTGTGCTTGATGTGACGTTATACAGTAAATATGTCTATACCAACAACGGTGGATAAATATAATTTGTATCGATTTTCCCTCGGTACCAAAATAATATATTTTAGGAGTGCATTCACAAAGTACGCACGCTCATTGGTGGGAAGGATGAGCTTCAGAAATTATTTTCCATTATTTTTTGTGTACCATAGGGAACGGGGTCTACAATTAGTCATTTTATGCGTGCCTACTTTGTGGATGTCGCCTTGTGTCAGAGGGATAAAATAAATGTACGATTTTATCCCAGGACGCAGCTTGTCGACTTGAAATCATCGTCTTCAAAAGAAATCATTTTGATGGACATAGTAGGGGTTTATCCAAACAAATTTAGATTTAGAAATCATATTCAAACTTAAAATCTTTGGCTAAGGGATATTCTTAGATGAGCGCCAAAAAATGTAAAAGTTCTAGGGGACTGAAATAAGTGATTTGGAATCCAAATTGTTTTGCCCATATAGAAAATGAGGAGCTTATGGTCAGAATGTCAGAAAGGATGATTTAAGTTGAACCAATTTTAAGGTAAACTAAAAAGAAAACTACAATTTATTGTTACATAAATGTTCGTTGAAAAGGAATTAGAATTCATAAATTGGACAAAAATCGTTTTTTTTTCTCACTAAACTTTTCGCCGAGCAAACCTTACCTTTTTAGTATGCTTTAACTCATGCATAAGATCGTCTACCAGTAATATCCATTTCGTCGAAGGATATTTATACATTCTGATATTATGCCATTTTAACAAAGGCTTTTTGGTACCCATGTTACGTAAAATGTAATAAAATTTTAGTATCCCATATTTTTATTGCTGGTGCTGTGCTGCCTGCAATCGACCGAATTATATACATATACATACGTATCCACACTCATATTTTTACTATCACAGCAGAAATTTTTAGGAGTTATGAAAACGTGTACATAAAACTTCAGAAACGGGTCACAATAAGTGTTATCGTTAGCAATGCTCGTTTTTCTTTCTTTCTTTCTTTTTCTCGTTTAGGTGGTTACATATATTGGTCATAAGTTATGTACTTTGGGACAAACAATTCATAGTCACTCCCAAAACGATTATGGATTATATGAAAAGGAAAACATTTTCTAATTGAATATTGAATTTCTTTTTCAACCATTGTCTTGCGAGCAAGAATAAATCATTTGAACCGTTTTTCTGTTCAAATGTTAGATAGAAATTTGTTTTACTTGATTTGTTACCGTTTCCGGAGTGTGTACAAGGATATTAAGGAAAGTGTATTACCTTCTTGCTTGTATGTTTACTGTATTGGAAAGTGTGAGCTTTGCGGAACGAGCCGAAGGCGAGTGGAGTAATCGCACAAGCCAAAACAATAACTTACAGGCAATTACGTAAATTATTTTACATGCTAATGCGTCGAAAACCGTACTTTTCATGTTTCAAGCACTTCCATTACATGCTTGTGCACTAGTCACCAACATTTATAACCGAACTTTTAGACTTTTATGAAAGCGGTGCAACTGACATTAAACTGATGTTGGGGGGATTTTAGATTTTATTTGTCTGATGAATTTGATGTAACAACCTGGAAGTTGACTTAATTTTCTAAAGATTGTATTATTTACTCTTGCAGGTGCTGTGGGCGGAGGAGACGATGGCGGTGATGGTGACGATAAGGAAAAGGCAGAGGAAGAGGAAAGAGAACGTCAAGAAGCGATCAGAGAAGCTGAGGAAAGACGAAAAGAAAAGCATCGAAAAATGGAAGAAGAACGCGAAAAAATGCGACAAGAGATTAGGGACAAGGTAAGAGGCCACTTCCTATTTAATTGACATTTAATTCTGTAAGTGTCCATTGTTGATTTTTATTTTGATTTGGTTTCGATGGGCGTAAATATCAGACATAAAACTCTGTAAGCATCTAGTTACAGAATCAATAAATCGAAAAAAAATATTATTCGTCTTGGAAGTATCAGCATTTAAAATCCATTACATCATTCGAAATAAAAAAATGAAAAGTCTCGTTTTCGTATGTTTATTGACCTCGGCTTCGACTCGGCTTCGACTCGGATCAACAAAATTCACACGGAAGCTATACATTTCGTCTTTTTATCTACAGTCTTGTAAAATACTATTATCACATACACGTGGTGTTCGGATGTCAAAATTACTTAACTAGAAGAATAATTCAAAAATTACACTTCAGTTCTATGTTGTTGTCTCGTTTTCGCTTATGTGATAAAATATAGTACACACTTGTCACTATCAGTCTCGGCAAGCCTCGACCTCTTCGTGACAAGTGTGTAATAGTAACATATATCATCATACTCGCGCCTTGTTGTGACGTCACATTTATTTATCAAGAAGGATAAATCGGTTATTATTGACAAGTGCAATAGCTGTCCCGTTTTCACTCATTATGATAAAATAGGATATCGATAAGGCTATATTGTCAAGCCTCGATTGTCCGTCTCATGTATCGATAATCTCATATAACAGCCCTAGGCTTGCAATAGGTCCACTTGCAGGCAAAACGTTATTCCAATCAAAGCCCATTTTATCACATGATATTGAATTAATGGTAATAGCACGACATTGGTATACTGACGGCCTTTAAATATGATGAAAAGCTTCAAAAGTTAATTATTTTTCATTACTTTGTTTACCACGATCACTAATTTCGTTTCGGATTTATTCATCCAACAGCAATCCGGCAGGCAGATATTCAAACCAAGTTTATATCAGATTTAATTTTAATTGGCTGCACCATAAACAGTGAATTATAAATGACTTCGAGTTACATTTTCCACTCAATTTGATATGCTTTTCATTGGTTTAGAAATGTGACCCCATTCTGAATCGATATATTCTCCAATATATAATATTGAAGTGTATGTGCAGCCAATAGGTTTACGGATATGATATTTGGTGGTATGCAATATTTACTCGTTTTCGATTGACTTTATGCGACTGGACCGGACTGGAAAAAATAGTCAAACAGATTCAATCGATTTAGAGTTTAGATTTTTGCTAGCTACGTGGTCGCCAGTGCATGAACGAAAAAATCGATTTTTCATTATTTTTTTCGCCGATCGGTATCTACAAGTCGGAGTGCGGACCATTGCACTACATAAACACTAGTAACGTGTCCACTAATGATCGAGTGAGTCTGGTTCGACCTGATGGGTTCAGGTCAGGTCGTGACCTGAATGCTTAATCAGGTTACCCATGTTGATTTGTCACCTTTTGAACTTTCTGACTGAAGGTCAACATGATCTATTCGGGGCAGGTTCAGAAACCTGAACTGAAGAACCAGATAGGCCGATGATCCAGGTCCACCCAAAAACGAATTTTGTTTATATTCGAGCATAGCATGTATCAATACAAATTTATAAATAATATTTTTTGAAGACCGTTCAGAGTTATATAATACGGGATAAAACATGTGTGTATGCTTGCCTCTTAGTGACCTGTGTTCGATTCCCGTGTTAGACATGGAATTTTTCTAGCGATCATATCGCATTGGTAAAGCTTCATAATGTGTATTTGATAACGAAGGGTATTTCGGACATTTCGAAAATCTGTTTATGTCAAAATGGAAGCAGTAGCCAGAGCTGGACTGAACCAAAAAAAATCTGAATTTTGTCAAAATTGAAATTTTCGAAAACAGGCCCTGTATTGTGCACGGCAATTAAAGTTAAATATATATTTGATTCGATTACAAAATTTCAACAGTAAATTTGAAAAGTGAAAATTTTAATTAATGATTTAATCTCGAAAATGGAAACAATTTTTTTCAATAATGTTAACACTGCCATTGTTCTCGTGTACAATTTTCATATTAAAATGAAATAAAACCCGAACAAAAGTTATCGCAACATAGTTGGCTTGATAAAGCCAATATTAAAAGTTCGTATTAAAAATTTAATTACATTTTCGCAATTCTGATTGTTATATTTTAAATTATATTGGTTTTCGAACAAATCATCCTCGGCTCAACTATTTACGTTGATTTTCGCATTGTCACAATGATTGCGAATTGAAACATAGATATAGGAGAATGATATTTAGAAACTAAGAAGAAATGTAACAGAGTTTTCCCATATTTTAGTACATTCTGTCATAAAATTACTGCTGTCACTGCGCTTATTTTCATATGAACCAACTTCACTGCTGTGACATTTCATAGGAATGAATAAATGTGAAGTTGTTTCACAAAGAAATAGTCCAGCAAGAATGAAGCACTATAAAAAAAATGTAGCGCCTCTACAGGCCAACCGACTAGGCGAATACTGAAATATCCTCTGTATGAGGGTAGTTTATCTTACTACCTGTCACATACAAAAGTTGACCATTACATAACGGTTTGCTCTCTGCGAAAATTATCACATAAAGAATGTTCTCGGTTCATTTTCGGCCCAATACATTGGATGCTGCTACGTATTTCGTTAATTTGGAAACAGATTTGTGATACTCGTGTAATTTTGTACAACTTACTTCGGTAACTGTTTTTTGATTAGTGTATTTGTACGGCCAGAAAATGCGAAAAACCGGTTTTTGTTCACACTGTAATAACGCATTCAATTGTAATCTAATATTACGAGAACCATTTCACCATTTTTTATGATCATACACACGAAACTAAATTGTACCTTTTACATTTTCTTACATTAAACATTTCTACGATATCCTATCATGTCGATCAAAACAATTAATCGACTAACACCATTCGATAAATCAACTATCAATTTATTAGATAGTACACTATCTCAACGCTCCAATACTTTGAGGCTTACTCTTTGACTGGTTGATTACTGTTGTAGGTGATGATGTATGCTGGGAGCGAGAATAGGAGATGTATAACACCGGTTCAAACTCAAAAGAAATATATTTAAAAACGTACTTAAAGTATAAGTGTATCTACCAACTAGACTGTGTGCAGTAGACGTAGCTAGCTTCACAGATTACTTGTATGCCTACACCACTTTTAGATCAAATTGACTCTAGTAGGGAGTCCTTTTTATTGGTGACTCCCTAACGGAGTCAGATTGATTTCGATTTGGTTAAATTCAACATATTCAACAGAACAACATTACTAGTCATATAACATGCAAAAAATGGTCCAATCATATATATAAATATCGCTATGCACATTCTCGCTTGTTAACAATGATAATTGTCGAATTTGCGAAACTCATACAAATTGTCAGAACTAATACTTAAATTCTGGGTGTATAGGTTTCTTCCAAGGTCGTTCAAAATGTCAATCGTCATCCACAGAGAAGCCAACACAACCTCACTTTGAAGTTTTAACGAATAAATTGGTTTAAGTTGCGGTTATGATTGCTTCTGTGGATGACGGTCGGTTGTTTTCGGCCTGTCAAAATTCGTTTTTACCGTACGATGGAAGAAACCTATTGCCCCAGACTAATTTTCAACTGGAGCCAAGTAAACACAGTTTTCGACTGGACGAACTCGAACAAAGAAAAATACCCGGAATTAAGTTATCCTTTTATTATTACTCTGTAGTGCAATCAACAGCGGATCAATACACCGAAATATAAGCGATGCTGCGAAAGTAATTCATTACATGAGATTGCAATGAGGTGATAAAATCAAACTCCCAAGGTCTGTTTTTAGCCACAAGCGTCGGTAACTGTCTGTCGTACAAGTGTTATACGAGTCGAAGGCGAAGGTGTCATAAAACGGATCCCGAAGCAAGTTGCTCAAAAACACAAGAGTGAGTTCCGAATTAATGAATTACGTAGCAGTGTCTTATGTATTCTGATCGATTGACACCAAAACATACATGGGTTGGGTAGTGACATGAATATACTTTTGAAGTGTAATGACATGACACTCATCTAAATATTATAATTTTTCAAAATCAGAGTACCAAAAGATGGCCTTTATTGTTCCAAGGTCATTTCGAAATGTCAAATTTCATGCACATAAGGCAACTTAACCTCAACTTTCAGGTTGACGAAACATTTACAACATTTACTGTGTGGATGGGCACATGAAAATGAACCCTCGTGGGTGCGGCACTCCTCACACCCTCAGACTACATCATTCAAACCTAGTCTTCTGCAAGTTTCTTTTACGCCCGCATTATATGAAAATCCCCTACCCGATGCACGCAAAATTTAAAGCCCACAATGCTCCCGTAGATAAACCTATTCATCTCCAATTAACGTATTAATAAAATGCAAAGTAAAATCGGTTCAATCAAAATTTCATTATTGAAATTATATTGATCCGAACCACTTACATAAAATATCTGATAAAACTGGAATCATTCAATCAGAAATGTAATTTTCATTTTATTATACCTTCAATTCCCAACCTTTTCCCCATGCTATAATTAACAAACTTTATGCACTTAAAAGTATACCTTTTTGAATATCACTTTATAATTAACAATATCATAGATCAATATGAACAATAAAAAGATTTAACACATGATAATCAAACCAATCCAAGAGTAGATATGGTAGAACCTTTTCTACACCTATAAATAACTAGCTTAACTTTGTTTCAGTTCTTCCTGTTAACTATTATCTTTGTTGAGCCCGATTTACTCAGATATACAGTGTATTATATACACACGTCTATACACAAATTTGTAGGTTTTGTTCATAACAAGTTGATACTATACCCCGCAACCAGTTCTATGTTAAGTATACGTGTACATCGACTGTTATACCACCTTTTCGCATCTCCATAAAACCTTGTTTAAGTCTATATTTATAACTGGGAATTTAAAAGGTGTATCAACCTAAAGTTTGTATATCTTCAGCTCACACTACGTATTTATTTGTTCAAAGACTAAGGAAAATGGGGAAACGGATTTAAGTCCATGACTTTAGAAAATTAAATCTAATTAGAAATTTATTATCAACAAGACTTATAAGGAATAATACTCTCTA